>NC_133834.1:11794166-11992500 GCF_047830755.1 Zonotrichia albicollis
TGTTCAGACACTGCCAGAATGATTCCCTCTAGACCTAGTGAATCTCCATTTTCCAGAGATATTCTCAAACTCATTTCTTTAGATCACCCTACTGAAATGCAATGAGAGCCTGCTGTCTGACTTCTCTGTGCTGCTTTGAAAACTCCAGCCTACAGCATTACAAACATGCCTCGAATAAGCTACTTGAAAATAAAAATGTCCTTATCTTCTAGAACTTTAACAGCTTCAGGAGGCTCTCAGTGTTACTCTTGTCAGTAAATAAAGTAGATATTTAATTTTCATAGCTGGTTTGTTTGGTTAGGTTCTTTTTGGTTGGTGTTTTTTTGGTGGTTTTTTTCTTGCCACATGTAATATAATTCACAAGTGTTGCATTTAATACTTTATAATCAGCATGGTCTAAAGCTTGAGAATGTTATACATGAGGAAAATGCTGCATGCTGAACTCAGTGGGACTATTTGCAAACTGTGCCAGATGGAAGAGACTCTCCTTAAAGTCTTAAGTGACACAAAATTTGCAGAATCAAAGAAATTTAGAGGACAACACCTATTGTAAAACACACAGGTGAATAATTATGTGCCTTTCAGAAGTAATCAGTTCTACTTTGATCCAAAAGTTTTGGTTGGGAACAGAAGTAGATAAAATTATTTAAAGAACGTTAAAGAGACTAGAAGCATGTAAGAAAACAATTCATTACAAGAGGGTTCTGCTGTAGATTCATCATTTCTTAGGAAATTTAAAACACATTGTTTTGAAGCTCCAACATGGATACAGCATTGAATGAAAATAAGAGTAAAAATGAAAATTAAGAGGTTGGCATCTAGGAAGATTTTTGCATCAATGGTAAAGCCATCAGGACCATTTTCTAATGTGTTTTTTCCTCTCTCTCCAGAGAACAGCCAGTGCTTCCTAATACAGAGCACTTCCCTAAACACACAGTCTCACTTCTGTGCATCACCGATACATTTATTTTAAATATGAATACTCTTATACTGTAATATTTGCTACCAAATCCAAACTTCCCTAGCAGCCCCCTGTTTGGGAGTTTTGCTCAGGTTCTCTGATGGAAATCCCTCATTCAGAGCCAACCAGTGGTCAGAGAGGGGTCAGTGTGTCACAAGAACTGCCCTTCTAAAGGAGGGCATAGCAGGGCTGGAAATATTAATGGTCTTCCTCATAAAACACAAAGAAAGCTGAATAATGCACATCCAGCCTAAAAGTTTGCCCATCAGTCAAACTGCAATGTTTTGGAAAAGGTTTGGTGCCCTTTTAGTGTGCCTTGGCCCCACCACAAAGCATTTCACATCTCTCCCAACCTCTACCATTATTATTAGAAAATCCATTACTAACAACAGCATACAATCTCCAGTGGGGATTAAATCCCCAAGAAAGTGGCAGAAATGGAGCTGTTCAGAGGGATGCTGGGCATTTATGATTTACTGAACTGCCAGATCTGATGGCTAAAGGCCAGGGGCTTTATTCTTTCATTGGAATAGTGACTTTTCATTACTGAAAGAAAGATGCAAAACTAAAGTAAGAGACAGGGAAAGTCACTGGGTTATTTGTGGCTCAGAGGATCCTGATTCAAGCTCAGAGCCTGAGAGAAAGAAGCAAAGGGCAGAAAATACCAGCTTGTTAAATGAATGGACTGTGAGTCCAGCACATTTTTTTTTTCAACTTGGTGAACAGGAGGATAAACTCCCTTTTTTATCAAAGGCATTGTGCTTCCAACTGTTATTTGGTGATTCTCTACCTCCTCCCACTTCATTTCTGGACCAGCTGAGGAGGTGAGAGGCTGAGCAGAGGCACACCCTGCCACACTGGCTTTGGGCAGCACCAACAGCCCACCTTTTTGTGGCGTTTGTTAGCACACACTCACCAGCCTAAAAACCCACAGCTGTCTGAAAACTCGGGATAAAAATCTCTTCAAGTGGCACAGCACTGTTTGACAGACAACCCAAAAAAAACAGTTTTTTAGGACAAGCACAGGGATGGAATTAAACCTCAGTGACCTCACCCTGCAGACACAACATCATCTCCCACACCCAGAGCAGCCTCTCCACCTTCAAACACTTTACAAGATGCCTCAGTAAAAGAACGTCTTCAATCTCTTCATTTAAAAATCGATAACCTTCAAGTTTCCACAGCTTCCTTTGAGAGTAAGGTAAATAAAATTGAGGGAAGGCTGGAGGGATTTGAAAAGCAATGGAGTCAGTTGAAACTCAAACAACAAAGAGAGGAATTCTGCAATAAAAACAAAAAAAAAATCACAAAGGAGAGAAAACTGTGTTTAAGAATTATGGAACTCCTGAAATAAGATTAAAGTATTGGGAAAAATCAACAGCCTAGTCATAGTATTTAATGTTCTGAGCATCTTCTCTGAAAGATCCAAGATGGATGGAAATTAATGGAAAAATCCAAAGGAGACATAATGAAGAAAAACCCATTATCTGGAGTAACAAAAGTAATACATCTGCATGAATGTTCAAGTCTCAAAGTGCTGCATAGGAAGAAAATAATCACACAGAGCTGGACCAAAGGCAGGGTTTGAGCAGTGGCCAAAGAATTAGAATAAAAATCAGCTATCTTACAAACTCCATAAACCCTTGGCAAAGGATAGGAAGTAACTTCATTTGGAAAAAAAAGAAAAATTTTTCCTAAACAACCCTGCATCGATCTTCTGTCCTGCCAGATTGCGGTTGCTGCTCCTGAGAGAAGAAACACGACACTGCTGGGAAGCAGGAGCAGCACAATGCTTCACACAGGACTGAAAAAGAGACAGCAGGAAGAACTGAGATAGCTAAATCCATCAAAAAATCTCCAACCTGCTTCCTCCGCTCCTTTACCCCAGAAGATGCATTTGAGGATGATTGTTCTGGAAAAATCTCCTTGCCCTCTCTCACCCAGCATTGGTGAATTTGCTCTCACGTGCTGCCATAACGGAATAAGTTCAACTAAAATAATGCAAACAATAAACATAAATCATTTTATGGCTGGTGTGCTACTCTTGGTAAATTAATCTGCTTCCTAAGCCACCCTTTCAGAGGACCTGTTTTTATATTTGACTTATGGGAGCATTTGCAGATTGCTGTTAGGACCAAGTACCTCAACATTACCAGTAGCTATAAATCAATATTTATACTATTACAGTACAACAAATAAATACATGAAAATTGCCTTTACTAAGTTTGCTCCTACTACTGAGAAACAGAAAGGAAAAGATTAATAGAAGCAAGCTCAAAATTCAGCTTTCCTATTTTAAGGAGCACCTTAGGACACCTTCACTTTAACCTACAGGGAGTGGCTCAAGTAAAGCCTGAAATTTGGGTACTCTGGAATGGAAATGTCCTTGCATATCTGAGCTAGATGTATTGATTTCTGGTGAACTGAGATGAACTGTCACTGTGCCCAAAGGGGAGGTGTGAAGCACGTGTGACAGTGACAGTGCTGAGAGGGAAATGTCACAGGACAGGACAAGGAGCCCACGCTCAAAGATGAGCATTGGCTGAAGAGAGAGCAGGCAGAGAAATTGATGAGAAATATGTATTTATCACAAATAATGCAATCAGGTGCTGGGGTTCTGGCACCGAGAGATCATCCTGTCCCTGAGCAGGGTCCCCACAGCCCCTGGCCATGTGCAAGGACGGCCAAGCTCAGGCTGTGCCCCAGCCCTGCTTGGGACACGGTGTGGGCAGGGCTTCAAGGGAGAAACAACACACAAAGGGTGCTCTAAGCCAAACCACTGCATCCTACACATTCCCTTCACTTTCTCCCTGAGTAGTGTGGTTTGCATGACCTAAACTCAAAGTAGAAACAGATGTAAATATTTTGAGGCACAGGAATTTAAACAGCCACTTTCCATTCTCCAAGAGCAACATGTAAAGAGTAGCATCTCCTCTAAGTAAAAATTCAGAGGTTCACTCTAAAGACTTCCCTACAGCTAAGAAGATATTCTTAAATTCTCTACATTGAGGCTGAAACGACATGGTTCTACTGACATCCCTACTCCAAAGCACTGGATTGAAACAGAAAGGACCTGGAAATAGAATTCAAATATTGTTAAAGCATTTACTGTCTAGTTCAGGCTCATGGTTTTGACTTGGCTTGCTTTCAGTTTTGTGACTTATGCATTTATGAAGGCTTCTGTGGCTAACTGGTTTGCTTGTGGTTCTTTGTTGCAATGTTTTGTTAACCTTCCTTTATGTATTTTTAATGAATACTACAAATAAGAAATGTGTAAACTCATCCTGAGAAGAGGCTATAATGTCTGCCTGTGCTTTTGATTCACTGCCTCATTTGCAAGATTGCTGCTTATTCACAAATTAATTATGCAATGGCATCTTTAGCTAATAAAGTCTAAACAAAAAACATTTAATCCAATTCATAGTTTTCTCTCAATCAAACCAAGTCTGTCAAACATAATTACATTACACATGCAAAGCAGGAAGGAGCCAAACATGTGCCACACCTGCTTAGTGCTTCTTCAGGCAGACGATATACAGTAGAAGAACAGTTGGCAGCACAGATGGCACAGCAAAGAAGACTTGTGAAAAATGTGGTTATGGAGTGTGGCTTTGTGCCTTTTATTGATGGGAAGGGTCAGATAGTGATCTCAGTTTATGTCAAGCACACCTTTCTGGTACCTTTAGGCTTTGACAATTCTATTTCTGGAGATACCAACTCCAGCCACCTTCTGCTTTCTGAACGGAGGCACCTCTGCAGCTTGGAGGAGTCATTGCTGGCTTCCCACCACAGCCATGAGCTCTGGGGACACCTGTGTTCTCACTTATCATCATGTGTTTCAGGGTTATTCTAAATATTATACCCCCACCAACTTCATTGTATATTTATATAATGAAATCTATTTGCCAATTACAGGGACAGTGACCCTGCACATCTCAGTGCACCCAGTTCACAAGCTTGGGAAAAAGCAGATAATTCACTTGTGATCACAAAACCAAAAGATAACTCAAGCAGTTCTGAGTGGCTTTTCAATTTGTGAGTATGCTTAATTGGAAAAAAAAAAAAAGTATGATTTAATATTAACATGCAGTTATAGTAATTTCTACTTAAGACTATGCAATTATACTGAGTGGTAGAGTTCCTGAAAATTACTTTAACTAGAGATTTTTTAATCTTTTCTTATACCATTGAAACCATCTCTACCACATAATTTCCAAAGTCAGCATTTTCAGGAGGCAAGACGCCCAAACGCCATCACAGCACCACTCATTATTTCCTAAAATACCTGACACCTAACCTCTGTCTTCCTGTACCCACAGGAAAGAAAAGAAACTCAAAAAACAAACCTCAAAATGTTCCCATTCTAAAAAACATAGGTCTTATCTCCATTACCATTATCTGTCTCTTCTCATCAACACAATCCTGAGCTCTGCAAGTTTTGCACAGCTATTGCTCCTGTGCTGTTTGCACAATTTTAGGAAAGCTGAGTGTGAAACCAGCACTCACCTGTGACCATCTGCCCTGCCTTTGGGTTTTTCATAACTTTCCCCAGCTCTGAGGAAACATTTCCACAATTTGGAAGAAGACCTTGGGTGCCTCCATAAAGGAATTATGAGGATGTGAGGGCAAGTGGGTTTCTTAAACTTTACTAATTCCTACAGAATGTTTTCTCTAATTTCTTTAATTCTAGTGGTTTATCAAAGATGCCACCCAGAGTAAGGTTTAGCATAAACTCACACCAACCATGTAAGGCCCAGAAGGATGGAGTTCCTTTTCTCACCACACAAGCAATGTGCCCCTGCAGTCCTGCAGCCCCACAGCCCAGTGGTCCGTGCTGACTGGGAGAGCTGGGAGCACACAGGGGATCTGCCTCTGCATCCCTGAATGGGGGAATCCAGGGAGAAACAAGCAGAGACCAAGTTCCAAGTGAGCAAATTTGACTGGAGCCTCTCCACTGACATTCACACATCTAGCTGTGCCATACTGGCTGCAAGATTTTAGCAACTGGAGCATAATTCAGTAGCCAAATTTGATTATTAACAGCATTTTATAATAACAGTATTAAGACTCCCTGTCAAGTTCAGTGTTGGCACACCTGCATCAAAGCAGACTCAGGGTCAAACACATGCAGAATTTTTGTACAGCAGGGAGAATGGAGCTGTCCTGACTGCTGTGTTTCAAATAAGTTATACATTAGAGGAGCTCTTTCTCCACTGAAGGCTTCCTCCTGCCCGCAAAATTGTCTCTCCCCTACGTGACCAAAATGCTAACAGAGCCTTCCCACAGCATTTCCCACCAGTGGAGGTGCACTAAATGGAGACTCTGCAGCATCAAGGACCTGGAAAATGGCATTGAGAACAGAGCATGTTCAAATAACTTCTGCAGGAGTCATTCCCTAGAATGCTAAATTTTCAAACCTATGAGTGTGCTTCCAGATTCAAAAATATTCTAGTGCAGAATACCTTGTCTGCTTTTCTCCAAGGACACTTGACCAGGGGGCTGTTAGCAAGAGCTGGGGAACTGTCAGTGGAACTAAGCAGACAGCAGCAAATAAATAAATAAAACCCAAAATGTTTTTCGGGGATTGAGAGCTAAAAATTATTCAGAGGAAAATACACTGGGATTTAACTTAAACAAAGTTTAAAGAAATTCACAAAGTTTAAATTACTGAGTGAACAACAAATGTCCTGGGAAAATCTTTATGACAGCAGAAGTCGGAAATAAATCAGCAAAAAGGAATACGTGTGTTTTTCTGAGAAGAAAAATCTCAGTGCCATCATAAGTATTAAAAATAAAAATAAAAAAAAGCCTAACCTGACAGTCTTATTCAGAAAGTGTATCTGTTCCAGAGCCTCAGCTCCACTGAAAGGCACCAAGATGAGCCAGCGAGCAAAGCTATAAAAGCAGAATCCCAAACGAATAAATAAAAAGGCCATCTTCTGTTTCAGAAATCAGCAGTCCCATAACACACTGCTCTATAAATCTCTTCCCCACAGACTGCAAAGAGAATGTTCTTGACTAACAGATCTTTCTTGCTGAAATATCACCTGGGATGGGCAGCACTCACTGGCAGGCCTGCACCATCTGCTTACTGAGGCTCCAGTAAAGGAAGCAGCTCAAGTGTTTCATGTTTGCACAGCCTGACTTGAAGGATATAATTTTCATTTTTACTTGGTCACACAGGGACAGTTATGAAAAGCCCAAGTTTTTACCACGCTATTTTCTCAACTGTGCACTATTGCAAATTAAACTTAATGGATGCTTTCCCAAATCTGAGAAATGCTGTTTTGCCGGTATTTGTATTTCAGTACGAAGTATTGGTCAATAAATTGCAATACTCTCCATAGATGGCTGTAGAATCATGGATATGCTGCAATCTGAGCACCAAAATCTCTCCTTCCCCCTTGCCCTCTCTTTCCAGGCATGAAGACTTGGGGTATTTCTGCTGGGTATGATGGAGCACAGCATAGACAGCACCAAAAAGGACATTTTGGAGCCAAAAGCAGCGCAACTGTGGAGCTTTGCAGCCTTCATGAGGCAAGAGGATCCTCAGCAAGGGGTGCAGTCCTGCTGTGCTGAAACAGCCAAGAAAACATTGGTGGGTTTTGCTGCAGGAACAGCCTGGCAACACCACGGGTGACATTTCCCTGTGCTGTGCTGGGCCAGGCAGGCAGCAAAAAGTCAAATTAGATTTTAAAAACTAAGCGTACTTCACAATCTCTTCCACAATTCTCATGAGTTTAATAAAAATCTCATTGTTATACCTACAGATAGAAAGCAAGATGTGTTCAACTTTTAGAGTTTTCTCCCAGCTTTCTACCCTTGGATTTTATTGAAAAACTGAGGTTCTTCACCACTTCTCCTCTCCCAATCTCCCTATGAAGTGATGTGACCTTTCATCTTTTCATTTTTTGTTTAAAAATCTGAAGTAATAACTGGTTATTAATTCTTTTAGTATTAAAATTCAAATAAAAATGCTCAACATAGAACATGTGATATGTGAAATATCCACATTTGTCATCTGTCATCATTATGGCAATTTTCACAACAGTTGGGTTTCACTCCAAAGTTAGATACTGCACAATTCTGAACTTTCATTAAAAAGAGACAGTTATCATAGAATGACAATATACATTATGATTAAACCATTCAAAAATACACAGAAAATAGCATCTGCTTCTTTATTCTTTCCTAAGCTTTGTTGTTTCTATATCCATCTAATGATTTTTGTTTGAATGTCTGAAATTTGCTATGAAGTTATCATGTGTTGCACAAATGCATGTTGCAGATATTTATGTATGATTCAGTGTAAGTACACAGCCCTAGTGGTGATGTTTATGTGCACAGCCATAATCACATGCATAATGTCAGACAAGTATCTGTTTAATTTCAGAACTGATTTTTAATAATTGATGTTTTTAGCTGGAAACAAGATTATTGAAAAATAACTCCTTAAAAACTACAATGTTTTATATGCAGGGAAACATTCCAGATTAGAAAAACAAATAAAATTTAAAAAGCCAGAGTGGATTGACAAGCTTGCAACAAAATGGGGAAGTGGCTCTCCAAAGCCCTTTGATTCTCATAGTAATTAACATCATTGTAGCAAAAGAGATTTTTGGCAACATCTCAAGTTTAAAGGTAGCCAAAAGAAGCTTCCACTGGAGCAATACAACCTAAAGACCAGGGGAAAGAAGGAAATGGATTTTCACCTGGCCCATGAAGGACTGACATCACCCCTCTGGTCTGGGTTGAGGTGTCAGAGCCTTTTACCCTCTCATAAATGAGATTCTTCCACTCATCACTGAAACCCAGCAATTCTCCTGCATAATGGGGCAAGTCTTCAACAATGAAAAGAAAAACTTGTGTTTGTATCCACTGATGGAAAATATTTAATTGTACAACTATGGAATTTTACTAAGTATTGATTTTATTGCCATCATGAAGAGAGAGAATGGTGAATCTTGTCAAAACACACAAGCACAGGTTAATGCAGGGTTCTAAACTGATCCACTTCACCAAGACTATTTATTCCTCCACTAGCAGGAAAGTACCAAAGGATGCAAGCACATCCCAAACATTTGTAAATAATGAATGCCTAATCTCACTCGCTGTTTGCAGTGGAATAAAATTCTTGACACCTGTGCCTTGTTTATGTTAGACTATGAAAATTTAAACCAGCAGGCACTTGCAAAGATCCAGATGATGCCAAGGAGAAGTGGAAAAGGATTTGGCCATTCTTCAATCTATACAAACCTCCTTTTGCTTTGGAAGATCTCTGTCAGGTGGGATTCATGTGCTACTCCTGGAGCTCATAGGCAGGACTGCAAACCTGCTCAATAGCCCTATATGCAAAAGGAGCACTGTGGCAGCTGAAAAAGATGTTTGTGCTCAGGATTAAGGCCAGTATTTATCTTCTTGGCAAAGGTGTCTATGTGAAAGCCTAGAGTAATGATACCATACTCTACAGACTACTACAAAAACAAGATCAAGAAGAATTGCATAAATACACCTTTGTAACATCCATCACGTTAATGAGAATGTAGAGACAAATGCAGCTTGCTGCTAAACTTGGCATCTATTGACTGCAGAAGAAAGTTAGACACTGCAGAGACAAATACTATCCTAAAGCCATTGCAGGAGCATGGATCCCAAATGATTTGACACACAAAAGTTTCTCTCTCACACTGAGAGCCATCTTTCAGGCCTTGCAGCCCACCAAAGGCAAACCTGAATGCTGTTATCACTTTAACAATGCCCTTTTCAGACTGGCCCCTGAAAGACCTGCTTGGGAGGCAGGGATAGAGAGAAGGATGGCAGTGCACTGGGAAATCTCACTTGCTCCAAGTTTAGCTGAACACTATTTGAATATCTGAAACGAAGGAAGGAGCTAACAATGGGTGGGCTAGATTGATGGTCTGGAAATCTGAAAATAGGAACTTTGGTTTATCAGATGGGGTGGAAGGAAAAGCTCCTTTCTTTCTGAACACACCAAGTCACAGGGATATTTTGCTGGACAGAATGCCAGGCTTTGCAGAGGTGGTAGGGGGAAGGCAGCCTTAACTTCAAAAATGGATAAGAAAATCTAAGCTGGTGAAAAAGGTACCCCTGTGCTGTTTAGTCACAGAGATCTAAATTTTTTTTAAAGCATCAAGTTAGAGCTTAATTTTCAAGCTTTTTTCAGCTTAGTGAACTGCAGTGCTTTACTCTTTGTTTTCCACCTGTAATTATGAATTGTTTTTTAAAGGAAAGTAAAAATAATTCCCATAAAAGTGAGGTGGAACTGTGAGATTACTGTTTTGTTTTCCTTTTTTTTTTCCTTTTATAATTCCAGAGTTCTGTTAAGCAATTTTTCGCCCTAAACCAGATTTGATGGCTTTATGGTTAAGCAATCAGTTGTTGAAACATACAGGTAAAAATAAAAACACTACTTCATGTAATTAGCTCAGGACTAATTATAATCACCCACTTTTATTTTTCTTCTACAGTAGTTGGACCAAAAAAAGCTTTTTAGCCAAGAGCTATGTACAGGGGATAAGAGGGATTTTTTTCCAGCTAAATTTATGAGACAAAAGATACAGAAACTTCAGGTTGCACAAGAAGTCAGAAGAAATGTTCATTAATGATTGCAAGGGTGAGTACAAAGAGATAAAATGGGCTGTGAGATGCCTGTATCCCGCCCAGAAAACAAACCAAAGGAGGTGAAATCCTGCAGAGAATGGAACCACTGTGAGCTGCAGGCAGCAGATGGTTCTGGGTGCGCCCTGAGTCCCACAAATGTGAGTCAGAGCCAGGATTGCACAGCCTGCCTCAGTTCCACACAACAGAGAGAGAAACCATCCCCGAGGACAGGGCAGTTCAAATCCCTTCTGTGGGGGAACCATTAATGTTTGGCACGAGCTCCCAGAGTTTGCTGCTGCTGCTCTGTGCCAAAGGCCACCCGCACCCGTGTCACCTCCCATCAGCAAAGCACCATTCCTGCCCTGCTGACAAACCCTGGAGAAGGCACTGGGAAAATAGATGCCTTGCAAATGCCTCCTGCAGATTTTCACCACCAGAGCTGCAAACAGAGCAGCTCCAAGGGCAGCAGCTCCAACGTGGTAGGGAGAACCAAAGCGAGCACTGCCGCACGAGGGTGGTGATGGCAGCTCCGTCCCCAGCCCTGTCCCCAGCCCTGTGCAGCTGTTTGCTGTCAGAGCACAAGCCCTGGCACTTCTCCTCCCCGCTGGCCCCTGGATGGCTGCTCAGCACACCGAGGTAATTGACTCATCTTGGCTCAGCCATAACCTCCATCAGCTGGACCATCTCATTTTCCCCACAGCCAAGGAATCCTGCAGCTCTTAATGTCAGGGCAGCCACCAACCTCTTCTTGGAGGGAAGCTTATTGCAGAATATCCCTCTGTATCCCTGGGAATTAGCTGAAAGCTTAAATGTTTCTTCTGAAGGAAAACACTTTTTCCAAGAAGGGGGAAAAAAAAATCTCACTTTCTACTGTCTTTGTGACAAAAAAAAATCTCGGAACAAAAAGCCAAACCTCAAAAAAACACTGGGAAAAAGTGAAAGGAAAAAAAATATTCTGGGTTAAACATGACTCTCACACTTGCTGAATTCACATCAAAATGTTTGTTCATTGGATTTGAATTCCACTGCAGCTCACTCTCATCTGATTGCAGAAATTGCAAACTGGAAATTTCCAACTTATACATCTGTGGGGCATGAGGCACAGGGATTCAAGGAATGGTGTCAATAAAAGTGAGAGTCTTTGCCTTTCCTCTCTGGAAAAGCCACACTGTAACCCCACTGCTCCACGCCCAAACTGTGGTTCTGAACCTTAATCAAACCTTCAATATTGAAGTGAGCAAGAACTTTTATAAACTTCAGTCACCTCAGTAATAACTGTACTTGGGAGTTCTGTGGCACACTGCATTATCTTGATTTTCATTTAATTCCATAAACAGAAGTTCAACAAAAACACACAATTTAATTTTAGGAACTTATATTGATGCCAAACCATAATTTTACCTAAAAATCAGCGGGAATTTGGAATTTGGGGCAGTCCCATCCCAGCCCTCTGTGCCCACCAGGAGTGCCCCAGCACCAGCCTGGTTGGAAGGAGCACAGAGCCTGCCAAAGTGACATCCTGTCACACTGCTTGGTGCCAAAACATTTCAGTCAGGCTCTGGTGTGTGTGCTCTAACACTGGTGTGCATAATTACAACTTAGAGAAGAAAAACAGCTTTTCAGCTGGTGCATTACAGGGAGGAAAATAATATTTTCCTCCAGAGCACTGAGCCTGGGGAAGATTTTCTGCTCCCTCTGCTGCTGGCTTTTATATTTGGGAAAGACGAGATAGGAGAAACCCTGCTGATGGTTCTGCAGGTTGCAGTGCTCCTCACAAGCCTTAACCCACTGCCCCTCACTCCCAATTTGCCTCCTGGAATTTCAAACTAAGCTGAACTTGGTTCCTGGATGCAGTTGTGGGTGGTGGTGGTTCAGTTCCTGCCCCTTTTCATCTGTCTTTTTGTGTTTGTTTTCATCTTGCAAGAACCCCTTCTCTTTATGCCCATCCTTCTGCAGAACTTTCTAATTCAAGTCCACCTGAAGTGGGGGCAAGGAGATAAATACATTCAGACTTTTACTCTGAAAAATGTCCTTTTCATCATATCTTTTTTCCCTTGACTTTCACATATTTGCAGTAAATTGTTGGCAGCTTTTTCCTTCCAGTCTTCCTCACTTATAGCCTAAGATGAAGATAACCCCCATAAACATACACATCACACTGATTAAATTTAAATTCTGTAAATATCTTGTGTTATGCTAAATCCATCCTTTGGGCTGGAGGACCTGATTTCTTGCTGTGACACATGGAATTTCTTTTTAAGTCACCTATGCAGTGTGAGATGCACATCCAGCTTGATCAGAACAGGTTTCATCAGTTATGGGATAAAGTTCTGGATCTGAGCATGCAAAGTGGCCACTAAGAGATACTGAAATCTTGCAAGGGGATTGATTATCGGAGATAGCAAACAGTATCATTGTTCTGCAGCTCACAGAATTTCCCTCTGAGGCATCTCACACTTTATCACAGAAAAGGCTCACTAAATGATGATTACTTTCACTTTGGTTCTGCTAGAGAATCTGAGTGAGAAAAAAAAAAAAAAAAAAAAAGGAAGAAAAGGAAAAAAAAGACTGGAAACGTTCCAGTGGGTTTTCTGATGGAAAAACACTCCACATGTAAAAATCAAAACATTTGGTGGGAATGTGTTGATTTCAATGTATTTTTGATGGGTTTCTCCTGTAAACGTGCCCAGTTCCTCTCTGATGTACTGCCAGCCTGGCTGTCTGCTGTGCAAGCCCAACAGCTGTCTACCTGGTGGCCTTCCAGGGCCTGCAGGGCGTGCGGGGAGCCAGCAGCACCGGGACTCCTCACCCACAGGGGAACAGAACACACAGAACACTCTGTTCTCCCTATCCTGCTGCAAACAGCACTCAGACTGCTCTGCTCTGCTCCAGGCACTGTGCTGGGAACTTGCACAGCAGATCTGCAGCACAAAGGGGTGCTCATGCTCATGGTGCAGGAGAGCGCTGTCTCAGACATCTTTTATGGAAAATCCTTTCCTCAGGATTTTTCCTCCTGAGAAGCTGAGAGGCCTCGGGAACAAAATGTAAACAATGGTTATCTGCTGCTGTGGAATGCAACAGGTGCATCTGTGATTGGTCTCATGTGGTTGTTTCTAATTAATGGCCAATCACAGGCAGCTGGCTCGGACAGAGAGTCCAAGTCACAACCCTTTGTTATCATTCCTTCTTATTCTATTCTTAGCTAGCCTTCTGATGAAACCTTTTCTTCAATTCTTTTAGTACAGTTTTAATGTAATATATATCATAAAATAATAAATCAAGCCTTCTGTAACCTGGAGTCAGATCTTTGTCTCTTCCCTCACCCAAGAACCCATCACAGATCACATCACCAATTACCATGAGCAGTCACAGTAATTACCTAAGCACTCCAGCCTGCATATGCGTGTGCAAATACTGCTCAAAACATGTGCCAATATGCATACACATGTGTGCTTATTAATTTAAGGAACACATTTCATACTCTCTTACATGAGATGAGACATTTGTAGCACAGCATCCTGAAATCTAAGCATAGAAGCTCCAGAATTTGGCATTATTTCCTCTTAATCAGTATGAAATCATTATAGCTTTGCTATGAAAATGAAACAACCCTAGTCATACAAGACACATCATGACACAGAAAAATTAGAAAACACTGTGAGCTCTGCACAGCAAGATTTGTAAGCCTGCCAGCAGAATCACAAACTCGCACAGCTCTAATTTGTCTAGGAAAAAAGGGGTGTTTAATTGCTGTGCATAATAAACACACAAACGTCAGAAAGCAGCCACAGATAACATGCACGAGTAGATTCCAGCTGTACTGCTAAGGAAACATAAAAGTGATTCATTTTATATCTTGATCTTAAGTCCAGTAAATCACATTAGAATGAAATGACCACATTTGCCTAAGTGCTCAGCACTCAGCAGCTCTGGCCCCTGAGCTATATTGGAAATACATTGATTTTGGTCAGGTGTCTTCAGGGAACAGTGCCATGCAGCAGCACCTGAGCTTCCAGGGGCTCCACAGGCAATAGCTGCTCACTTGTTCAACCAGCTTACAGAGAGCCAGCACCTCAACTCCTTTATTGACAGCTAATTCTGGTCAATCTTATCTCTGCTCCATGTGCAATCCCTGATTGCATCAGCTGATTGCTTCCCAAAGCCTGCCCAGGCTGTGTGGCCTGGCAGCGCCTCCAGGGACCAAAAACCCTTGTGCAAAAACCCAGCCACAAATTCAGCTTTGCTCTACCCCTGACCCCCAGCACAGAGCACCAGATACCTGATGCCAGCAAGGGGGGTTATTTACAGACATGAACGGGACAGGGCTGCTGTGGAACGTGCCTTGAGCTGTTTGATTTTTCAGCATCAGTCTCATTACATGATTATGACAATGTTTCTTAACCTATCACACAAAGCAAAAGCACATTGACAGTAGTTCTATCCAATCACCATAAGCACAGGCACCTTTGGATAAAACAATGCTTGCTTATTTCGAATACAATACCTGCTTGTGAGCCTTAAAACACAATGCACAGAGCTCCATTATTAAGCTTTAACCTTCCTAATCTCTTGCTAGATAAACTTTCTGTGGCTTACAGAGCTATTCAGACAGGCATTAATACACAGACCATTGTTCTATTTGCTTTTTCTACAGATTAAATACTTTTTCTGCTTACCAATCTCAAGGCTGCTGCTTTAGCTCTGCTCACGGTTCTGCTGTATCTGAGGCCTGCCTTCTGCTGCTTTCCCCAAAACCCTCTGATTTTCTCTCTAATCTTGTGGATTCCCACAGATACCCACTGTGTGCATGAGTTAGGAAATCATGTTTACACCTCAGAGTTATTTTTTTCTTTCCCTGCAGAAGCTGATGGGGAAATACAAGGGAACTGCTCTGCTGGAAAGGCAACTGGTCTGCTGGAAAGGAGATTTTGAGGGGCTGGGTCAGGGTGACACCAGCCATAAGCTGGCCTAACATCAAATTCTTCACAGCCACTTCTTCTCAAACTCATCTTTCATTGATAGCTGGAGAGGAGATGTACATGCAAACCATCCTAGCAGATGTGATCCAAGTCACAATTCAACCCTTTGAAGTGTCCATCTCAGTGGACATTTAAGGTTACATTGGATCAGAGCTCCAGTCTGTGCTTTGCAGTGTTTGAGTTTAAATTGTTTTTCTGTTTGCAATCATTAAACCTTACTTTACTGATAATGAAGTTATCTGAGATTTTATTGAATCTGGAATTCAGAAATTACAAGCCTCTCCAAAGTGCTGATATTTTTTTCCTCCAAGACAACTTTTAATTGAATAATCACTTCCTCATTACCTTTCTCTTTCTGCCCGACTGGCTCCAAGAAAGAAAATAAGAACTATTCCTTGCAGTATTGAGATGACAAACCACTTCTGTTCAAGTTCTTAGACACCTTAGGGTTTATCACTTTTCACTGAAGTCCTGCTTTGTACGTGGCATTCTTATTACCTGCAACTGTCCTTTCTGTACTGCAAAGCATTCCTTCCATTATAATCAAGACAAAAATTCATCTCTATTGCCCTAAAAAGTGATGGGGCACCCAATAAAGTTGAATATCTTGTGATTTTTTTCCTACTTATTCACAGTACAGGATTTATGTGAGAATTAGACCACTGTTTACTTGATTCAGGAAGAAAGCTGTGGACTTGCAGGGTCTCCTAAAAGAAAGACATTTAAAACTATCTGGCTGCTATGTGTTTGAAATCAAAGCAGAGATGAGACCTAGGCTTGTTTTTGTGGTCAAGTGCACCAGGTCCAGCCTCATCCTCACTGCCATTTGTCCAAATATGAATAACACACATAAGAACTTTCAATGCTTTCAGAATTTACATCAATTTAACCAAAAATAACACCAGAAAATCACAGTACTTTAATTGCTTCCTTCCTTTTAAAGTTGTGGGGTGCAGAGTTTGAATAACAAACTGTGCACAACAGCGAGGCAGTTTCTCTCTGTGATCACAATGATAAAAAAAGCTTTACCTGAACATGAAAAAGATATTGCCATCGTAAATACAGAAAATAAATAAATTTGTCCTTTGTTCTAGTGGAAGGTGCACAGTTGGGGAAAGGAGAGGCTTGGGACTCTGTTATTTAGTGCAGGGGACTGCTGAGCCATCTGGCCATGAGCAGAGAGCATCCTCTCCCATTTGTGCTGGAATAATCTCCCTGAGACATCGTGCTAGATCAAGGTTGGTAATGAAAAACTGACTGGAAGAACTGAATAAAAAAGTTAGGTTGGGGAAAGTTATTAAGAGAAAATCTTACTAGAGAAAACACTCACATGAGAGAATATTATGATGCTAAGGATGCAGAGACAGATACAAATGGTGCCTCCCTAATCTCTTGCATGCTCAGAGTCAGAACATATTTATATGAGACAGTGCAGCTGGAAATTTGGCTTTGACCACAGAAAAAAGTAATTTATCTCATATTGGTTAGCCAATGGGCAAAATATTAAAAGTAAACCTCAAACAAAAATATAGTATAAAATTTTTGAAAATTTATCAAAGCATAAATAATAAGACCTGATAAGAAAAGCTGAGTAAAGTATTTGCCAGAAACACTTGTTAAAAAACTGTCATCAGCTATTGCCACGTCACAAAGCAGAATAAGAGAAGGCAGCAATGGTAAACTACTTCTAAGCATATTTTAAAAACATGAAACAAAAACAAACATAACAAAATGTAACTCTATTGCTAAAACAGGTGTTAAGTTGGCACAAGTAATACAACAAATGTAGAAAATACATATTTTTTATAGAGCCATATTTCTTTGAAACTTGGAACTTACATTTTTCCCTGAGAATTGGCAAGCAGTTAAAACATTAGGGTGAGAGGATTCAAGCACTGGAAGTGAGAAGTCTGTGTTTAAGCTTATAACCTGTGATTCAACCTTTCATCTTCCTGGCACTATTTATATGGCAAATAGATCATTGTTATGGGATTTACATAACTGATCTGTGTACGAGCAGCAAGCTAAAATAAAATGTTGCACTGCCTTTGTCAGAAATGGGAGAACACACACTTCCCTTTGCAAATCAGGGAGCAAACAGATTTAAAGCTGCATCTCAGAGTCCAAATGAATCACAGCAGGTTGTGCAGTCAAACACATAAAGGGCTAGAAGTCTTCTAATGACTTTACAAGTCATCTTAAAGCCATTCAATTTAGATAACCTTTTCAGAATAATGGCTTCTAAAGCTGCAATTCAGCACAAATCTGGCAATTTTACTGTACAGCACATCCACATCTTTGAGAAATGATCAAGGAAAGATTAAACCACTTCACAATAGGATAAACTATTGCTTCAACTTGCAGTTTTAAGTGAAGCATTATCAAGATCATCTCGAAGAACCCCACTTTACTATTTAGATTCTCTAGTACCCAGAATGCTTCTTTAGGTTTATCAGATTTACAATAAGAGGGAGAAGGGAGATTTAGTAAGTCAATAGTGCTTGCTAAACTACATTTCTCAGGCTGAGTTACAAGCACATTATGCTTTATAAATTAAACTGGACTGTCAAGATAAATGCATAGGCAATACGGTGCTATTTGTAAGTAAATGCCTCTTTATGTTTAAACAGGTTCTTATAGACCAAGAGGCTGAATCTCTTTTTCCTAACAACATTATAAATCTAAAAGCCAAAGGAATAAAATGAAAAGGAAGTAGGCCCTAGGTCTTTGTGAAGGATTGATGACTCAGGCAGTGCTAAGTCTACCAGAAATGATTCTTTTTTTTTTTTGCCTTTAGTTGGCTTTTGTCTAATCATCACGGGGAGCAGGGGGAGGGAAGACAGAGAGAAGGGGAATAAAGAAAAAGCAATTTTAGCTTTTTACTCCTTCTTTTAGGAAAAATTGCCTTACTTACCTGCATATCATGAGATACAGATAACACTAAGTCAGCAAATTACTTGTTCTGCTGGATATGCTGTACTTATCATGATTCACCCTGCCACTTAGAGAGAAATGACACCCTATTGTAGCAGCAGAATGACTACACTCTGAGGCTGCAGAAACATTCAGCAATTATCACCAGTGAGAAGGGTGCATCTGTTGGTAAACTGCATAATAGCAGTCTCCCACCCCAGCCCCAAAAGCCTGTCATCCATCTCTGCCCATTAGGGGGAATGGTTCTGCAGGGAATGAATCAGAGCCCATAAAGAACAAGCAGGATGCAGCACCTCAGACCCTGCAGGACCGGGGCAGTTTCCTGCACCCTGCCCTTGTGCCTGCATTATGGGGCAGCACCTTCCAATTTCTGCATTAACCCACCCAATTAATGCCTGGAGCAGTTATTTCTGTCATCCATCTGAAGGTGGTGGAGCTATTCAAACAGGCAAGCAGTAAAAAGCATCTTTGTAGCGATAAAGCACAATAAAAGGCACTAATGCTCTTATTCAGCACAAAGAAAAGAGTCAGATTTGGTTTGAGAATATGTTTTGAAGGTGGTGGGCTCTGCTGTTAAGGTTGGTGACTCTTCTAGCATTCAAGAAAAAAGCTACAAAGCTTGCTGACAAGCTCTGCACAAGCCACAGGAACATGAAATAGCATCAGCAGCAGGGCTGGGGGCTCTGTGGGGGGATCCTGGAGCCCACCCTGCTCATCCCTGAGCCCTTGCCAGGCTGGCACGGCCCATGGGGACAGACCCTGCCCAGGCCCAGCTGCCCTCCCACCTTCTCGTCTCCCCCAGCCTGCTGAGGGGAGTGGAGTGCATGGCTGTGTGGGCAGCTGGCGCAGAGCTCCAGTCATCCCACCACATCCCTGAGAAGCTGAGCAGGAACATTTGGTACAGAGCTTGGTGCTTGTTACTGTCATTATTTAGCAGGGAAAGTGGCCAGAGACCATTTTCCCTGCTAAATTAGTTTAGGTTTTCCCCTAAACCCACTACAACTTGTAGGATTTAGGCTGTGTCTTTTTCCCCCACAAAAATGCACATATTCTAACCTACACAGCCCAAAATACTGTCTCCTCTCCAAATCAATGTTTTATCGCAACATTAGTTGAATTGCAGACAGCAGAGTTTGCAGAGGTCTGGATGTACAATTCTAACAGCAAAGATGTGATGCAAATGTTCAGATTTGTGTTGGAACAGAATAGCCACAGGCAGTACTTCTGCAATACAGTTGATGCCTATGAGAAGACAAAGTTTTCATTTTAAAGATCTCTCTCTTCCTTTATCAATTCAATATTTGATCTCCTAGTAAGAAAAAAAAAAAAATAATCATTCCCTACTGGAACAAGTGCACAGATTGCATTAACAGAGTGGTTTTGTATTTGCATGGACTGTTTGGACATCCAGAACCACAAAGTTTCCATGCAGTGCCTATAAAAACAGATTTGTTTTGTCATTTTGAACTATTCATCAGGAATTTCAGCTTTTTTCCTACTGTTCTTGTTTCACTCGGCACACTTTCTATGAAAACCAATGAACAGAAACCATTTCTGCATCCCCCCAATATCTGTGTTTAGATTTCAGTCTATTTTAATCAAGGCATTTTCACCCAGTACATAACTCCCTCAGAAGCAGTTCCAGTTCCAAAGAGAGCAGGTGAATGGTTCCTTTTTAACAACCTGTAAAGGTGCCACTTTTTATCTACTGTCCTTTGATAAGAAAGTCAAGATTTCCCACTCAGCTGATTAAAACCGAGTGGCTGCATAAGATTATTATAATCTCATCTATTACTCAAACAAAATGGTTACCTACTGCATCAGAGTGGCTAAGAAGAAAAAAAAAAGGCTCATTTCCATTCTGAAACTTGGTAAATTGTCAGCTTTCCCATATTTAGTTCATCATTAAGTCACACAAGGAGGTGTCTCTGCTGTCATGAGTTTCCACCACCCAGTGGAAACATTTTGTGCTGTCTACAGTTGGTGGTACAATTTGGTGAAGATGAAAAATGAATTAAGATCACTTCAGTACTGCAAGATACCTGTTGGCAACCTGCATTGCTTTTGGAAGGCCAGGAAAAATTTAAAACCAATAAAAAAAGCTACAGAATTTTCTAAAGACACCATATTATCATTCTCTCGTGGTCAAGTTCTCCCACAGAAGTCGCTGAAAGTTGCAGAGTGCACAACACAAGACAAAAATAGCAAGGCCAAGCAATGAGACCCAGCATTGTCCTTCCCCCTGCCCAGGATGCCACTGCATCTTCTGGCACTATCTGGGCCATATTTCTGGTCTGAAAATGAACACATAATTTATTTTTTTCCCTAAGAAACTCTTTCCATTTCCAGACTACAAAGGCAGCAAGGTACATTTCTCTCCTTTTCCCTGCAGGATGATGCAATGTACCTTTGAGCTCTCCCGTACCAGGCTGTGCCCCAGGGCAGTGGCCATGGGAGGAGCTGCCAGGATCACACTCAGGGGTGAGATCACCCTCACAGCTGCTCCTCTGCAGCCTGCTGCAAAGCTCCTGCTGGGAGCTGCTCCATTTCCCTCACAGTTAGCCCTACACCTCACACCTGACGTAAATATTCACTCTTGGCATGTATGGATGGCCACACAAAAGTAAGTCATGGGCATCACTTGGTCTGGGGTTCTCTGCTTCCTACAAGTGTCCAAGATTCCCCATCTTTAGCATGCTGATAACTTTCACAAGGTTTGGAAAGTGAGAACTGGTGATATGATAGCATTATTCATACAGTTCATGCTGTATGTAGTTTCTAACAATTTGAAACTGAAGTCTTGAACCACAATTTCTGTAAGACTGAGAAATCAGGAGGATAATTGGTTTCCATTTTCTGTCACATTAAGACATCAGGGTAGCTGGAGAAGGAGTGCCCTTATTCCATCCAGCTCAAGTTCTGCACTTTAGTTCTCCAGACAGAGAGTAGGACTTGACTGAGAACAAATGTTTTGTAGTCACATCAAATGTAAAAATACCCTAGTTCTGTACAGAGCCTGAAATATTTCCATATTTCTCTTTATATGTTAGTGGAGATGCTTGCATAACAAAAATCCCTCTTTAAATTCCATGGTCAAAATGATGCTCTTCCAGAGAACATGACTTCACTTTGACCTGGACATGGCACAGCAACCCAGACATTTAAATTCCTGATCCTTACTGCAGAACCATCCAGCAGTGCTGCTGAGATGGCAGCTTGGCTTTCTCTTAGACCTCAAAGGAAAAAAACCAAAAATGCAATTCTTGATTAAGTAGATGTTAAACAATTTTTAACTATTGACTAATAGGAGCAGAAATGGAATCTGTAAAGGAATAGCCATAAAACTTCAGTTTGCATCTAGCAGGAGATAACTTCCATTATGTCTCTTCCTGCAGTGCCCAGGGCATCTTTCCAAGGGGTAGAAGAATGATGTTCCAAAACAAAGAGCTGTGATTTTTCTTTTTCTTATAAAACTTAATATTTATTACCATGCTTTTGCTGACAGAATGCTCTTTCTTTAGCTTGTCTTCTTGCTTAAAAATAAAATAACAATGGGTTGATATCTTGAGGCGATATAAATAAATCCATTCATTATCTAGCACCAATTTCCAAAACTTCAAGTGGCTCACAGCAAGAATGCTGGGATGCACCTGGAAAGGCTCAATCTAAGGCAGGTGTGACTGCAGGACCACTGAGATCTCCAGGCTGCACAGCTTCTATCCAATGAGGGCAGCTAAGCATCCTTTACAGAAGCACTTAGAAGCACAGCCTGAACTGTCCTAAGGACATCTCAAAAAATGACAGAAAACCATGGGGTTTCCTCCAGCCCCAGAAGAACCAGTCTGGATCTTCTTTTTTAGATAAGAAATGGGGACTCTTTCTCTGCATATTTTCTAGAGTACTTTAAAAACCAGGGATTTTTTTATTTTCTTATATTTTAAGTGCCAAATTCTGTCAAAAGCATTTTTAGTGTCTCCTGTTACAGCCTGAGATGTGTTCTTCTAATACACATTTTTTTCTTCCTGGCTGCTGTATTGACAGTTATTCAAATAATGCCAAAACTTCTCAAGTTTCCAAGTTATTGTTTTATAACCAGGTGCAGAAGTTGTCACAAAGCAACATTTAAACACTGAGGCTGAAAAACAAATTTTTTGTTTATTGTACATAGATTTAAAGAGCAGAGTCACCCTTTTGTTCTGTAGAGTCTGAACCACTCTGAGTTGCAATGAACCTTTAGCTCTCTTGTGTTGCAAAGAGCCATCTGAGTGTAACATCACTCCATTTGCATGGAAGTGATCCCAAAATTCAAACTCTTTTCTTGTCATCTGCTTCGTTAAACTGACACTGAGAGGAACTGTTTACAGCTTTAAAACATATCACAAGTAAAAGCTGGTAAATGAGCCACCCTTTTCTATTCTGTAAGTGAAAAGATATCTTTTTAAAAAGAGCAAAGTTCTGAAGAATTAAGTAAATTATTTAATCTCATAGAGTTACTGACATGACCCTTTATAAAAATGAATCATTTAACCTCGAGCAATTCTGATATTGGGGAACTAAAGAAATTGATATTGTTAACTGAAGAAAAATTGCACTCAGTATCTGGGCTCCAGCTCTACTGATAAGAGGAAGAAGAAAGCATTCAGGCATTGCAAGAGAAGCAGGGAATGTTTTAAAATCCGATGTTGGCCCAGTGCAGGCTGTGCTGTCTCCCCTTCTGCTGACAGGAGCAGCTCTGCTCCAAACTCTGCCATCAAATGGGCAGCACTGCCACACCTGGGCTTCCAAACCCCAGCCCTGCACTTCGAAAGAATTCACCTGAACTCCCAGGTTTACAAGAGGCAGGAAATCACACTGCACTGTATTTATCTTGCATGGCATTTTAGCTTTATTTTACTTCATCTCTTTAATTCCCATCTGAATAATACTTTCACAACTCAATCACGACCCAGATTAATTTAATTAAAAAGTGAAAGTATCACGCTGTGTATCGAAAGCACATTGCCACCAAGATGCTTATCTTGAAAGCCAACTATTTAGAACAAAGTCTATCACCCCTGGAAATTAAAATACAAAGTAAAAAAATCACTTATCCTCATTTGTTCAGATACCACATGAATAAATGATGCAACACAATGATCTCTCACTTTCTCAGCCAAAATACCAGAGGTCTTTTTAAGGCCTGCTTGATAAAACTACAAGAATATCATTGATAGAAAAGAAACTCAAGAGAAATCTGTTCATCTGATCTCTCAGAGTTCATTTCTGTTTTCTTCTGCACCTTTGGCAGAATGGAATCAGCAGGGAACACACATCACCTTAATTAGGTCTGTTCCTAAATCTACAAAGGTGAGTGGCATGTTTTTCAAAAGGAGCAGCTTTAAATACATAAAGTAGTGTATAGCTGAAAAAAATATGAAAGGGGAGGAAAAAAAAGCAACCCTGTGAGCAATTTTGACAGATATATGTATCTCAACTAATTATAGAGATTTTAAATGCTGGTTTGAACTGGAGTTCACTCAAACCATTACCTGGCCTACACACAGATATGTTTGACCATGTAAGTGATCAGAGAACTGATGCAAAAGGAGGTCATGGTATTTATTTTGAGTTGCACACGAGAATTTTCATGATGATTTTATGACTTCATTGACAGATCTGTAATTACCTTCCAAAAGATGTCATGAAAGCAATGAATCAAAGGGGAGAAACACTGTTGGAAAAAACATCTGAGACTCAGGTAACTGGGTCAGGCAAGCCATGATGGGAGTGCTCCCCACACTCTCAAACGTTTAAAGGGTTAATACGGCCAAAATTTAACTGAGGAGCATTTCTTCCTGTGCTGATGGAGATCAGACTTCATTATTAGGGGAAGTCAGATCTCTTTTTAGGGTTAAAGACAAACAAATGCCTTTATCCAAATTAGTGGTAGCAATAAGAAGTAATTTCTTTGTGAATTTTCAATTAACATCTTCTTATGTAATTGTCTCTACAAATTAGAAAATAAATTTCCCTTTGCCTCAACATCAGTCTCTTTCTTCCTATAGGAGACAAATTGTTCGGAGCTCCAGAAAAATCTTCTGATTTAGAATATGGGTACTGCAGCACACTGCCTCATTTCCCCTGCTCTTTGACCCCAAATCCTGGTAGAACAATTCATATTAAAAAGGTTTCAGTCTTCCACAAAGCACATTGGCCACAGGTAGCAATGGAAAACAAACACCACTGCACTTAACTAAAATGAAAATGCTTTGTTTGCAGTATTATGAGACAATCACTACATTAAAAGCATTAAATTTGAAGCTTTTGTTATATATATAGCTCTATGTACAAAAAATTAAAAAAAAAAGGAGAGAAAAAAGCACTACTCATTTTTTGGCACTGAACAAACAAAAAATGCATTCAGTATGAACTGCTGAAAGTTCTGTTATTTTTCAGCATCCTTTTTTTGCTGTAAATTTCACCTCCATCCTCCTCTCAAAGAGGTTTCCTACTAAGAGTCCACTGCCATTCAATCTGCATGAAACTGTAAATGCATTACTAATTGAGACAAACTTTCAAGAGACGGTTTACAAATTAATTTGCACTTTTCTATGATAATTTTATATTAATTAAATGCATCATATTAATTAAGTCAAAATTAAATTAGCTCTTAAAAGGAAAAGTTAAAATTAATTACTTTGTGGCATGTTCCATAAAATTCATCAAGGAACTCTGGACTGAACTCTAACCATATTACATCACATTCTACTGTTAATAAAGATGAAGAAATACCTGGTAATGAGTAGGAGGTTTTAATCATAGAAGGCATGGTAAAGTTCATGTGCAAAAAGAGTTAGGGCTTAATTCCTGGTTGACACAAACATGGTTATTTGCTCAATGAAATACCAGTGAGAAATTCAGTAGATTAGGTAGGATCAGGTAAAGGGTCAAGGGGATTGAATCCAAAGCCTCAAAAGACAGCTCCATCTACTAAATATGCTTGTTTTCTGCTTGTTAGTACAAACCACACAAAACTCCTCAGGTATTTGCATTCCCACAAAACTAAGAAATATCTATTGTGGATAGTCCCATAAAAGAAAATGCTATAAGAGGAAGAAAATTAATCAGGAGGAAAAACCCCAAAAATATCTGATATGAGGCATGAGAGTATCATACCAAGAGAACAGAGTGAAAATGAGTAAAACTATAATTATTTGAAAGACAATTCCAACCCATAAGGGCTGGAGATTGCTGTTCACATGCAGGACTGCATCTTACCCACACTGTTTGCTGCTCCAGCCCTGAACAGGGAGCTCCACTGGCAGCCACCAAAAGATTCCCCCTGCACATTCAATATTAATTGACCAGCACCTCTGGTCATTGCTGTCCCTTCTCTGTTGGTCGTTTCACTCACTTTTACCTCATTTAACCTAAATCAATTCTGTTCCCCCCAAAATGTCACAAGCAATAATCTTGTTTCAAGTGTGATTCTTTAATTCAGAGGTTTGAAAATTCTTGTCCTTCAGAATTTCTAAATGTCATGCAGGTTTGAGTCTCAAATTTCAAGTTTTTCATTGGTGTTTATATGATGACATTCTCAGTGAAAAACTTTAAATTTCTTTCAAAGACCAGAAACAAATTCACAGATCCACTTCCCTCCTTGAAGAGGAGTATACCAGAAGAAAATCTGCTGAAGTGAATGGAGCTGCAGTGGTGAACTTCAAAGGGAAATCAGGGAGAAAGGCACACAGGATTTTAACTGACTTCACTTTCAGAACAAACAACACAATCTAAACCTAATCAAGAGCATTTTTCAATGTAAAATCCATAAAGCTTAGGACATAGACATTTTGGACAGTACTCAGTGTACTTATACAGCATCATTTATTGCCTAGTACTTGAGTTCTACAGGTTATTGAAAAGAAAATTAAATCCAACCAAAACACAGTGAATCCTACAGAACTGAAAAGCCCATCTGATTTCAAAAAGAGCTGAAATACATCAGGACTTGCCCAAAATCACAATGAATAATGTGATAGAAAAGGACAGGGCATGGGAGCCATGGAGCATCCTACTCCCATTTGATCTCCACCTTCCTAGCCCAGTGCTGAACAAACAGCATCACCTTCACCCCTGGACAGCAGTCACAGAGCTAAATGAGTTAAATGCTCCATCCTGGGTTCTCTTTGGCCAATGAAACAGGAAAACTGCTGACCCTCCTGGCACAGAGCACCTGCGGCCAGGAGTGACACAGGAATTATTCATAGCCAGGGCTTCAGAGGAGGGAAAGGCAAAGCAGGCCCAGCTCTGTCACAGCTCAGCCCTGCCCAGTCCTGCTGCCTGCCTGGACACTTGGTTTGAATGGAGATTAGGTCTATTACCATTTCTATTCCTCTCCCAGCAGATGCATATGCATTTGCCCTGTGTGACCAGAGGAAGATGAGACCATCCTATTGCAAACTAATCTGGTGCTGCGTACACACTTTTGCAGAGGAAAATAAATCACTGGAGTGTGACTTCTGGGTAATATAGATGTGTTGTTCCCCTTAAAGAACACAAGTACAAACACTTCACATTCTGGGTGATCGAATGATACCCTTGAAAAGAAAACTGCAGCAGAGGAGATCCAACTGAACTAAGTATGCTGAATGTTAAGTGCTGTGGCATCTAAATACAGGTAAAAGAACAGTTGCTTGGCAGCAAAAATTCATTTTAAAAAGGAAAATGAGATATCTTGCACAATTTTTAACAATGTATTTTCTCACTTCTTATGACAAAGGATTTGTCAGAAACTCAGGCATCCATTTTTCTGATGTATTTCCTGTCCATCACAGGAATCTTTTCTACTTTGACAGTGTAAAACTGATTACAAATGATGGACCTCTGACATCTATATATCTGTTGTAAAGCAAAACAGGCAACCTCCCATATGTGTATTGCAAATATTGCTATTCCTTTCACATTAATACAGATAGGGATATATGTGAAGTTAACAATAAAAAACCTTATAATCCCTATGAGTACAGGGAGCATTGCTGGCAATTCACATGTTGCTCCAAGAATACCAAAGGGCTTCAAATCAATATTCATAAAAATGCCTCCTTTGCCTCTTTAAAATACACCTTTAAATAGTCCAGACACAGAGCCTGGAAATAAATTCAACCTTCTTCCAGTCAGACAAATGGCAAACTTGAATTACTTTGTTCTTCATCTTCTCACCCATCTACTTAATTTTGGTTTTTCTTTGTACCTTACAAAAACCTAACCTATTTCTGCTGAGCTTTCCTCCAAACTGAAGATAAGCACTTTTTGTGGGCTGACTTTTAGCTTAAGCTGATGAGAAGGTGAAAAGTGCAATTAGAATGCAATCCTGTCTGGAAACAATATATGGTGATGAGAGGATTAAAAAACTGAACTGCCCCAGTTTATCCAGCCAAGGGCTGGGCTGATCACCTTTGCCATTTTCTGTCCAAGGTGTTTACAGCAGGAGCACTCAGTGAGCACAGAGGGGCACAACTTTTGTGTTTCCTGCAGGGTGTGAAGCTCCTAAAATACACTCATTGGTTAAAGGCCGGGGTGCCTAAAATCAGCTGCAAGCACAGAAAGAAGCAACTTTGAAATTGTCAGCTGGAGGTCAAAGCAGTTTGATTAAGGAGTGCAATTATTATTTCCTGTTATCCTGCAAACAACAGAATTTACCAGAGCACTTTGTCATCAACACATGTACTACAAACAATAGGAAATGAATCTATCTATCCATCACTGATAAACAGATGTAGCGCAGATCTATTTTGTCTTGCTCGTAATTACAATGCTCAGAACATCCTCCCCTTTTGCACATGCCATTATTCCATTTGCCTCACTGAATTCTGTGCTTTGCTTGGAAATTAAATCAGGTCTTGAATTTGAAACCAGGACAATATTGAATCCCAAATCTATCAAAAAGTGCTGTCTCCTTAACTGAGCAAAAATTTCCATTTTCCCCTCAAACTATTAATATTAAGATACAATCACAAGAAAGAAAAAAAAAAGGCTGAGCTGAGCTTTAGAATATATCTCTTTGCTGAATAAGTGACAAAAAGTTAAAAGCAGTAATTTAGGAAACTTAAATGTGACAGTGTGTGATAGATGTGAGTTGGCAAGGCAAGAAAATGAGAAACATTAAAATCATATATTAGAATAGATCAAGCTCTACATACCAGTTTATGTCAGCAAATTTCTTTTGATATGTCAAGTCCCTATAGGGCTGGGATTCAAGTATACTTTGAAGATGTATTTTAAAAGGAATATGTTTATGTTTAGAAACTTAATAAGATCATGTATGTACGGAAGGCAAAGAAAAATAAAATTGAATGCAATATTGTTAAGTTCACAGCAAGGTTTCCCAATGTGTGGCATTTCTGATACTTTTCATGTTCTTCAGGACATTTCAGGTTCTTTTACTGATATAGTCTTCTGCTTTCCCAGGTACCAAAGTGAACACTGTAAAAGGCCATATGGGATTTTATCCCCAGCCATTGCCTATCAAAAATTATACCAAGTCAATGAATTGCAGCTTGGTCAAAGGACATCAAGCAAATTGAATTCAGGCATGCACCAGCTCCCCCAGGATGCTGTCAAAGGCTTTGTCACTACCAGCAGGGGAAGAAAAGCCATGTTCTAGTCAGCACTGAGCCAGAGATTGCAGGCAGGCTGGATCCTTCTCCCTAGCTGCAATCCATAATATCATTGAACAGAAGGTCACTCAGCTATAAATAAATAGATTTGTACATTGAATCCTTGCCACCACTCCATTTTAAATGCCACAGCGTGGACTGGCAATTAGATGTAATAGCAATGGCTCTGCATCTGAGCTGCTGTCATTAAAACCAGAGCAGGGGCTGTTTGCACACTGTCACACACCTTCCAGGCCAAATGCAGAGATCCACTTCCCTCCTTGCAGAGGAATATACCAGAAGAAAATCTGCTCAAGTGAATGGAGTTTCAGTGGTGAACCTCAAAGGGAAATCGGGGAGAAAAGCAGACAGGATTTTAACTGACTTCACTTTCAGAACAAACAACACAATCCAAACCTAATCAAGAGCATTTTTCAATGTAAGATCCATAAAGTTGGATCTTACAGGAGGGATGGAGCTTGAGCAGAAACTTGGTAGTCCCAAGTGTGAAAAAGGAGACTGGAGTGCTGTGAGCCATGTGCAGCTGAGTTTTTCCAGCAGCATCAGGGCAGAAATTCAATCCTACTGTTCCAGCCAAAGAGGAGGCTCCAGAATTTGTGTCTGCTCTGTACAAATACTGTTTACAACTACCAGTGCTACTGTAAAGTGCCTCCAAGATGTGTGATAAGATGCAGACAAAGAGCAGAAAATGCAGTGGATGAGCTGGTCATTCGCCTAACACAGCACAGGAGGTTGGCAGCTGCAGCCACAGAACTCATTTTATGGACCACTGCTGAGCTGCCTGTGCTTTGGATCATCCTGGAGGGCTCCTGGCATCCCAGGAAGCTGTAAAACCCTGGCAGAGCCCTCAGCCAGCCCTGCCACGGTGCCTGTCAGGTCCAGGGGTGCAGGTGCTCCCAGATGGAGGGCTGTGCCTCCATGGCACACAGTGGGTTTCCACACAGCGCTCCTGCACCTTTGGCTGTGCAATAACCAGGTGTGATCACATGTCTGCAGTCACAGCAAGATTAGTGGATTCCCTCTCTTTCCCTGGAAATGAAGGGCTCCATTCCCCTGCTGGCAGCACACAAACAAACTCCTGCTGGTGCACAAGAAGGTTTGTCCTCTGCATGGGCACGCACAGAACCAGGGATGCTGGGAGCTGGCTTCCTCCCTCCTGACTCTGAGCACATCCACACAAAGCCATTCCAAAGAATGATGTTTGATAGCAACAGAGAAAAGGCACAAATGCTTAAATGGTTCTGAATCAAAGGTGAGCCAAAGGTAAATAGCATCCAGAATGACAGGGTGGACCATGGAGTCCCTCAGCAGCCACCCAGACCCAGCTGCATCTCCAAAGCCATCAGCACAAGTGCCTGTGGGCTCTGCCAGGAAGCCAGATGCCATTTTCTGGAAAAGTGTGCTCTATAGCTTGGCATCTGGTAATTGTGATGTCCAGCCAGAAACTGAGAGAGGAGGAAAATATATTTTCTTCAGTAAACATTACTTCAGTGAACAACAAGCAACTGATCACCCCCATTTAAAAATGTCACTCTAAAGAAAGAAACATAAAAAGGCAGGAGGAAAGGAAAAGAAAAATAAAAACCACCATCCAACCCACAGAGATTTTATTAACACACAAAATGAAATATTTCCTTGCACAACAAATATGATAAACTCAAGCTTTCATTTATGAGCTCTCATAAATGATACATTTTTAGGAAGGTTTTTTCCAAGCATCTGTAGAATTTGCTCAGTTCTTTGTTTTCATCCAAATAGTCTATTGGCAATAGGGGGGAAGGTTATGAGACAGTTCTGCTCACCACTTTCATGGACCATCACCTCCCCCTGCCAACCCCTCCCCAGCTTTGATCTAAAAACGTTGCAATCAGCAGACCACTAGGAAGCCTTCCAAACTCCACAGTTGGATAACAACCAGCCCTCCCTCATCTGCTGCATGTTGAAATCTCACACAATTTAGGAGATCAGGATTTTTTTTTGTGGTGTGGCTGGAAATCTGGCAATTCTATGCAAAAAGCCAAAAGGGGGATTCTCTTCTGCAAGTTGCACTGACTGAAAAATTAGCTTGTTTCCAAGTCTGAAAGCAACCCTACAGTTACTGATAATCCTTTACTGCAAATGAAGTGTCCCTCAGTGTATTCCACCACCACAGGATCACAACAAGCCTTCATCCATCACTGATAAATGATAAAAATTAGATGATCATAAAATTTTCCTACTAACTCCATCCACAATGAACCTCAGATTTGCTTATAAAAAAATCCAATCCACCATAATATTCAAACTTTGGTTAAAAATAAATCTTACTATGGTCTGCCTGAAAATACACTCCCTGCAAAACAGTCAAAACCTTTAGCAATTAACAGGTATTTCCTCTTGTTTAATCAGTAAGTATTTCTGTTAATTGTAAGAGGAAAACTGTAGCTGTGGCAGCAGCATTGCGCAACACCAAAATCTGCTTTGTCTCAGCAGCAGACTGGGCTGTGAATCAGTGCCATAATTTTATTTCCAGTGCTGGTCTAGCTGGTAGAAAAGCAACCTAAGCCAGCTCTGCTTCTTTGGTGTGTGTTGTTCTCAGGTCACCTTGGTTTAACAAACACCTGCAGGAAGGGGAGCCCAGGGCCAGCCCTGCCCCACCTGGGGGAAGAACACTGATTTCTGCTCTGAGGAGCAAATGGCTGCTCTGCCTCTCTGCCCTCATGGGCCACAAGATTTCTCAATAGCAGAATGTGAATCATCTTCCATCTTTTCTCTCCTACGTGGCATTTGAAATCTTCATTCAAAGCCTTACAGAAAGCGTTGTTGATCTTTTCAAGCTTTGAATCAAGCAAAGATATTTCCAGTTATAAATATTTCTGTCTAAAATATTTTAAGTAAAAGCACCAGATCAGTAAGGCTAGCCCTTCATAAATTTATTAATGTAGAAAATTAAGCATGTTCTCCTTAATTTGAAAAAAAAAGGGAAAATTCTTTTCCACATAGTTTGCTGCACTTGCATGAGAAAGAAAGCTGTACATCACTGCAGTAAAGTATAAAAGACTTAGAAAACAAAGACAGCCTTTAAACTGAGACTGTAGCTTGTTTCATTTCTTAAACAGCCAGAGCCAAACTACACCCTGGGAAACTGTCAGAATTATTAAAACTTATCTAAACATATCAGACAGCAAACTAAGTGCATTTCTATATGTAGGGTTTCACAAATCATACAGAAAGAACAACTATCACCACACCAGAGCTGTTATACACAGATATACAGAGGCTGCAGAGCAGCAAATGCCACCAAACATTTCTGCCATCAGGTCTTACAGTGTGGAGCCTAACACAAGACAAAAACTTTAACTCAAGGACCTCTTGTTGCTCAGCTATTGAGGAATAAAGTTGAATTTAAGCATTCATCTCACTCCAAGTGTAAAAGTTCTAGTTCTGTCATTTGTAATGAAGTTGCCTAACAAGGGATAAAAGATTATTGGCAGGAAAAGACAACTGCAGGGCATTAAAAGCAGATTAAGGTTGTAAGAAAAAGCAGTGGCAGTAAGAAAATTCACAGTTAAGGGGAAAAGGCTCCATATGTCTCCTAACACCAAGATCCAACTGGGGGCACCGAGCAAGTCATTAAGGAGAGACCCCATTGTGTGCTGGAATTAGCAGACATATGGCACGTTTTCCCTAAACTGTGGATTTTCTTGATTATCTACCATCAGCACACAATCCTAATGTTTTCCAAAAGCCAGTTTTTAAGGAGCAAAAACAATAACCTACAGCTACACTAGGAGTGGTTTGCTTGTGCAAGGAGCACTGCATTGTCTGCCTGTCTCCCTGGGACAAACCAAGCATGGGAAAATTCAATAACACCCATGCAACAGTGTGCAGAGCCAGAGCTCCAGCCACACTGCCAGGAAATGCAAGGGCAGTAATGAATTTTGCCCTGTTCCATGCTCCCCATCTAATTTAGGACAACTTCCACGTTTTAAGCAGTCTGTGGAGGTAGAAGTCCCTGATAGTGGAACCATCACCATCTATCTGGTGAGGACACCCCCCCTAAAGTGAGAAGGAACCAAAGCTTACAGTGACATTTGAATTGGTCACCTAAACCCCTGATAACTTCCCTAGGAAGTGCTGGAAACATCCACTGCCCTTAAATGCTGACATAATCACTTAAAAACAATTAAAACTGCATGCCTTTTATTACATAACCAGGCACATTTATCAAATAATCATCTAGCCCTTTAGACTCTTGGATCTCCCAACTCAAGCCACACCAGCTGCTCCAAGGAGCTCAATTTTTGTACTACAGCATCAAATGTGTAGGGAGATGTCTCTCATGCAGTAAATGTGTCATGGTAAAACAGGTGCTTGGCCACCTCTGGATTCAGTGTTTCACATGGTGATTGTGCCACAAATGCCAGTAAGATCACACAGTGAGGATGGCCCACCCATGGCCAATGACCTGGTGAGAAACACCCACTAAAATCAGAATCCACATCTGATTTAATGAGTGCCCAAACCAATTGTCCATAAATACAATTTACTTCATATTACCATATCTTTTTTATATGAATCCCTTTTACAGCATTTATTATTTTCTACTCATTTGGGCAAAATCTATTTCCATCTATTCCACTAATATTGTATTAATAATCTTTTAGCACCATTTTAATTTTAAAGCAAATTAACATAATGAACTACACTTGAAAACTATTCACAATTTCATTAAGATATTTATTTCAATTTGGTAATTGAATTCATAATAAGTCTACAAAATTATCTATTAGAAAAACTCCATTGTATTTCCTGGCATGTCCTTCTTACTCAAATAATTTTATTGAAGTCAAAGGTTCACCCTAAGGACTGTGAGTCACTGGAAGGATCTGACCTGAGGATGAAAAACAACATTTCAGACTGTAAACCTGCCATAATCTGTGGCACAGGAGCCTTTAAATAACATGGCATGTCAGACCTTCCTAAGGCAACCACACCACCAGAATAACTTCCAGCCCCTCAACATAGAAGCTGAAATGCTGATTTAACTTTTTTTTTTTTTTGCTCTATGACTAATGCCAAGTTGGCTCCTAGAGAGGCACTGCTGATCCAAGCAGAATTACCATGTTTTAACAGAATTTGAGCTGAATTTCCTCCATGCCTTTGAAAAGCTGTGTCTGTGTGTGAGTTTCACCTCTTTCAGGTGATGTTGGGGCATGGTCTGAGTCCAGCACTCCCTGACCAGGCTCTTTTAAGCTGTTCCACACATGGAAGGTGTAATGTTCAAAATCAGCTGGACTCTCCTGATGTCACACAGGACTTGGCTTGCAGCCAGTTCAAAACCCTCCTAAATCCTCATTAAATGTCGAGGTTTTATCCCCTCTGCTGGCCCGAGCTCCTGATCCACTCTCCCCACTCTGGCTTGGCCAGCCCAGGGTGGAACAGGCACAGCTCCTGCTCCCACCCAGCTGTGCACAGCTGAAGGAAAATCACATTTTGGCAGCTGCTGTGTGGTGACAGCTGTGGTCAGTCACACCCTGCCTTGCTCTCCAAGATCTACGGGCACCTCACCCCCTTCTTCCTTGGTTGGGTTTATTCAGTGAGTCACAGTCACCCCCAGAGGGTTGAGTCAGTCAAAGGCACTAAAATATTACTTTTAATGTCCTATTCAAATTTACTGAATGTTAATTTAAGGTGACATGAGAAGCTGATAGAAAATTTTGGTCATCATTTCTTCAGGAGGTCAAAAGTAGCCTGAAAATCCTTTCATGAAAAACCTTTCTTTTCATGTAGCCATCTATGCACACCTTAATTTAGAAATGTCAAGTGCATTATGCTTTTTTTTTGTTTGTTTTTCTCTGAGGATACTTTGGAGGACTTAAATCTAGGAGGTGAAAATTTTCTTATCTTTACCAGGTTTTAAAACAGCATAAAATAGCCTGCAAAGCGGCTCTATACCACCTCATTTAAAAGGCTTATTGGGGGAAGGGAAAAACAAACCACAGGTTCTGATTTTTTAATCTTACTGGAAAAATCTCCCTCTCAAATGGAACCACAAGATTCAGTTTTTAGTTACTGATATCTCAGTCTTACGTGTTCTTTAAATGTAACTATTTTCAAGGATAAACACAATGAAACACAGTAATTTATAAACACAACAGAAATTTTAAAAAGTTTTCAAATAGATCTTGGAACTTTAATATTATGAAGAGACAAAAAAAAAAAAATCAACACCTCCCCTTCTCTCTCTTGGAAACACACATCTCTGTTCCTGAGATGAGCCTGAATAAGAATTACTGCTCTGAAACCCCTGGAACTTGGTGGCAGTTCTGACTTGGATTCACACATTTGTGAAGCCATCAGGCTCCTGCAGACACTGCATGTGATTAGCTGGATTTAAACAGCTTCAACTCCCACCCACAGAATCCCCCTGAGTCCTCACAGGTACCAAATCACATCTCGCATCCTCTGCTCGTGGCTGCCCTGCACCACACAAGGAAATCTTATGGAAAAGTAAGAGTAAAATAAAGATTTTGTTTGCCTGTCCTACAAAACATTATAAAATGATAAAATTAACTTTTTAATTAAGGACAAGATTGATGATAATTGCCCAGAAGAAGGTATCTGTAAGCAACACTGACCAAGAGGGGAAATTAAGAAAACCACAAGCCTATGCTTATGGTAATTTCTTCTCTAAATGTAATATCCTAATGAAGCATTAATTTGTCATATAAATGACATTCTCATGACAATCTTTCACTGGGGACTTGAACTCTAACCAAAATGTGTGATCACTTTTTATGGTTCCTTTATCTTATGTGAAGTCTCACTTTGCCCACCCCAACAATAAAACTCCCCCAAGGGCTTGTTATCCCTCTGCTAGCTTCAACAATGCTGGTGTAAAAAAAAAATAAATAAAATTTCTTAATAAATCTTGAAACCCATGGCTTAGGTAATACAATAATGACAATTGATGACAACATACTCAAAGTAGCATCATAATATTAAAAGCCAACTTCTATAAATGACCATTCTCTCAGTTTCTGTAGATACCTGATAAAATTGAAGCTTGGGAGTTGGTTGAGTGAGTTTTTTTAATATGAAAAGCATTGAAGTGTTCAAAAATTAGTGGAACAGAGTGAAATAATTTGATATTCATCTCTCTGCTCTCACTACCCATCTCACAAGGTCAACATATAAACCAGCAACTCCAGTCCAATGAGCTACAGAAATTTGTCTCCTGAGCCCAATCAAGGATCTGAGAAGCAACTTCAAAGATATTCTTGAGCTGAAGACCCTTACTTACTTTACTAAAAGGAAGAGAAAAAACTCCAAACTTTCCAAGTAGAATGGTAATGGGGGGAAAAAAAGGCAGAGGCTAAATGAAGTAGTGCAATACTCTTTTTCTAAGCCCAGTCATAGTTTTAACCACAAAAAAACCCCACAAAAGAATCTTGTAATTGTTTGTAAGCCAGCATAATAATAACTGATTGAACTTGCAAGGGTATATCTGGCAGAAAAGAAAAAAAAACCACAACCAAAAAAACCCAAACTTGTACAAAGCCTAGTACTGTTTGAGTAGCAACAACAGGTGAAAAGAGATATTTTATCTACCAATGACACAAATAGCCTCAGATATCTCTTTTTTTACCCCTTTTCTAAGCACCAAAAGAAGAACAGTGAAACTGTTGAACGGCACATCTCAAGACTCTGATCCACAGAACGTGCAAGTTCACCTCAAGGATAACAGCTGATTTCAAGGTGAAGTTATTATTGAATATCCTTATTGAAGGATAACAAACCCAAAGATAGGTTAGAAACTGCAGGTAGAGCTGCACAATTTACCAAAAGGCTTCTCTCTAACACCATATCTACTAATTGGAGTTTTCTTTACATATTTATTTAAGGACACTGTGCCGTAGAAATAAAGCAACAACTATACTCTTGAACGAAATAAAAAATTAAAAAAACCCAAGCAAAAACTTACCAGTTTGGTTTTAGGTCATGAAAAGTCAGGCCTGGAGGAGGTGAGTCCAGCTATTTACACTTCCATTAAACTGAATAAAGCAGAAGAGGAGATCTTGCCTGCTATTGAATTTCCCCAAGTCTTCAGTGCACTTTCTCCTGACCTTTCCTTAAGCTCACCTGACTTCCTAAACAACCTTGTGCTGAAATTAATATCTAGTAACAAATCTCTGAGAAACTGTAAAAAGATAAAAGCAGCCATTTCTCTGAAGAGCTGGGGCAAGAGTTCAGAGGGAGCAGGAGACAAATAAGCTCCTGCTCAGACAAGGTGCTCTTGATTATCATCAGACAATGGCAGCAGCCTCTCTGATAAGCCACACCTGAATGCAGCCTTATCTCTTTGCAAGTATAATCTCTTCCAAAACCTGTTTCCCACAGACAGAAAACTGGCAAGTGTCTCTCATTGTTGGATATCAGGAGAAATAGATGCCCACACACACAGAAATGCAGAAGTTAACCTTAAATTTTGATACTTGGGTGTCTTTTCCACTAGGACTTTCCCAAAGCACAGCAAAATCACGACATTTTGCTTTTGAACAAATTATGGCAGGGTAGAAGGTAAGATAAAAAGGGACAGAGAGAGAGCCGGGCTAGTCAAAATGATAGAAAAATGTCATGTCTTGGATAAAAACATTTCACTAATTGTTTAATGTTATCCCAATCTTGGAAGAAAAATTCTCAAATCTTTTAATCACTAATATTTTATGAAGAGGAATATCCATTTTCATGATCATATTCCATGATTTCATCCAACAATAAAACAGTTCTCTGTTTCCCTCTTAAGATATGAATTAAATTTCTCCAATTTCAAAGAGCAAACTCACCTTTTTTACCCAATATTCAATAACTATAGGCAATTTGTTATGCATCTGAATGCCATGCTCCCTGAAACTCAACATCTGACAGCTGAAGTGAAAACGACATTTTAATATTCCAAAAGTTTCCTCATTTAGAATCCTAGAATTAAAACAATTAACGTTTTCACTTGTCCAATTACATTATTAAAAAAAAAAAAATTAAGAATTCATCTGGAATTTTGAAACTTCTTGTGCCCTCATTCCCTCCCTTTCTCTGGCAGACGTTGCCATTTTCATGACTTGAGTCTGGGGTAGCAAAGACAAAGTGAATCTGTGGCAGACAAGGTGAGAGCAGGAACAATTTCACACACCCTCTTTTCACTCTGCTGCCAAGAGTCTGGCAGAGCCCAAAGGCTCTGAGACACCCCAAGTATTCCTTAACAAAAGCATCTGTCTTGGCTAAGACACCGTTTTAGAGGGATGACAAAACAGACTTTGGCATTTATGAACCAAACACGTGTATTAATGCTGAAGTTCAAGAGAAAAAAGCCACCAAGCTGGGGTGGCCACGTTGGGAACTCAACACACAGGAGCACTTTCAGTAAGAGGGGAAAAAATAAAAGAGGATCACAAGTAGCCTCTGTGTGTGGCTATTGACTAGTTGACAAAACAGGCTAAAAATCAATAGCATTTTCTATGGGAAGTTAGATAACTTCCCTATAGTATAAAACAAGGGTCTGCTGAGGAATAGATGTCATTTCTGTTGATAGCTTAACTGCAAATTTTCCATTTATTTATTTCTGCTCCTTGAAGAGCTCACTAAGTTCAGTCCTGGTACCAGCACACCAGGGAATAAAAGAAAATAGTATTCCTGTGTAAAAAGAAAAGGGAAGCCTCAAGCCATGAGCAATGCTGAACACTCAACACTTCCATTGCTGTAAATACCAGAAAAATTACCAAAAACCTCTGAGAAATATTTACTGGGGCAAAATTGATCTGATGACATAAAGGGAACAAGCTCCTGGATTTCCTATAGGATTGAAATCCTGTTATGCTTTGCCTCTTGTTATGGGCAAAATGGAAAGCACCTTATAAGCTACTAACAAAATAGCAGTTGTCATCCCATTTCTGTCCACAGTCTGCTCATGACAATGACAAATTTCAACAGATAGCTAAGAAGGGGAAAAAACCCAAACCTCGTTTAGCCAGCAAGATTTAAAATGTTTAAACCGAGATTTAGAAAGGGTAGGTACAGTGTGGAAAACAGCCTCTGCTGTGAGGGAGGGCTGGGGGGACTTTGTGCTGCAAACAGGCCACAAATATCGGTCAGGTGCATTTTTACTTTCCAAACAGCCAAGTGGAAAATTGCCCTGTGCATTCATGTACTCACATGCAGCTCATATTACTAAAAATAGATTACAGATTTTTTTTTTTCCAATATGAAATGGGCATTTGGAGAGGGGGGTTAATTTAAAAGTTGTAATAAACATGCAGCATCTCTTTGTCAATACCAGTTATCCTACTTTGGCTATCTAACAAGTAATTAGTTATAATAATTTCTGGGAGAAAAGTGGATCATTTTTTCTTCTTATTAGCACATGCTTTGCCCTTTGTCATGGTTTAATTTGAATACAACTGCAAATTTAAAAGCATTTTATTTTTACTGCAGCAAAAATAATTAAATCAATGTTGTATTTGTGGAGCTGCTTTAAAGTATTAAAGTAACTTGATCCCAAATGAACTTAAAATTTTAATTCATTTTACCTTATGCTGGCTGTGGAAGAAGTCAAATTTTTAAATGCAATATGACATATGGCTGTTCATTATTTATACATTCTGTAGCAGACTATAAATTTCACTTTGGACATATATCGAAGCACTGAAACCATTTCAGTTGCAAACACATAAATCATAGTTACAGTTATTAGTCTAAATGTAATGCCACCCAGGTTCTAGATCAAAACCTTTAAAATCCATTATAATTGACGTTTGCTGCATAACTTATGTCTGATTTTATTAAAGGAGCTCATTATTATTTATATCTTTGAAACATTATATTCATAGCTGTGTAACCAGTTAAATGTGAAAGATTTGAGGAAAGGAGGGAAAAAGCAGGGAACAATAGTCTATAAACCAGAAAGAAAAAGGCTATAATAAAGGACAAAATGTTCTGAAATGGAATTACATAATCCAGGGTACGGATTTGCCGGCCTGCACTAGCAACATTTGGGACAAATGCAGCGGGAATTCTGTTTTAGGCAACTCACATCTCAGTGAGAAGGCTGCAAACCAAAAAGCATCTCCCCTGCTACACACTGCTGTATAAGAGGGCAGGGGAGAGGCTTCAGACAGCTCCTATAGCTTGAGAAATCCCTGAAACCAACCAGAAAGGGCTGTGAGGCCCTTACAGATTCATTAGGAGGCTTTTTGCTGATGAGCTGCCTCCTTTGTGCAGTCAGGATGAGAAAGGCACTCTGGGGTGTACATCCTGTAAACATGGACAAGTCCTTGGCTTTTTTCCTTTTCCCAGAGTGGCTGAGCCTCAAAGCCAGGATCCTGTCTGTGCTGCACCATGGAGGCTTTATCATTCTCTTCCTCTTTTTTGTTTCCCTTTTGTGTTCAAGATTGGCTTTTTACTTGGCTCTAAAACGTAGCCAGAAGAAATAAATGTGAGAGGAACTATGTCAGGGAGATGTCTGCTGAGGAGCTGACACTGCTATCCTAAAATCAATGGCAAGGCTTCAAAAGACAAAGGATCAGACTTTCGGGTGGTTTGAAGTTGTCAGTGAAGGAAACCAATCTCTCAAACACTGTAAATTAACTATACATGGGAAATCAACATTTCCCCACCAAGGACAAGGAAATCCTTGGAAAGGATCCCAGGGTGACCCTGGGTGGGCACCAAAAAATCCCCTTTTGACTGAATTCCCTGGAACAAAAGAGTTATCACCCAGTCCACCACAGCCTTGTCTACTTTTAAACTACATTTAGCATAACACATTTCTACATTACACTTACATTTACATTATGCATATATTACTTCTAAATGATACCAATATATTTAACTGGATTTCAACACCATTTTACCTTCTTCTCATTAGTTGAAGAGAAAAATAATCAAGAACATGAACATTACTCTCTGTATCTAGCTTTAGCTTCACATCAATAGGCAAGAAAAAGTGATGATAAAAGCAAAGGCAGCATTTGTAGAGCTGGTGATATGATTGCAGAATTTGAGATCTTTCCTGAGTTATTCTTTGAGTTTTTCACACCTGGCTTACATACAATAAAATGTAATTTCTGGAGACGCTGTGCATATTTCATTGAACTTCACCAGCCTTCATTTTATTTATTCTTTAATACTTCCTATTTTACTTAAAGTTCCATAACCTGAGCCAGAGAGAGCTCCAGTTTTAGGAGGAGAAAGCCAGGTTGGTCCATAGCAGGACTAAGAGGATATTCATCAGTAGGTGCAAGAAATTCTGCCTTCTATTTCAAACAGAAGGGGCAGGGACTCATCTTGTGGTGGGCCTGGACAACTTTTGTGTATTGAAAATAAGAAAAGCTTCAGGAACAGGACTAAGGGAACAGAAATTAGCGTCACTTGCTTAAAAATGCCTGAAAATATTGTATCTCAAATGTATATTTTCAATGGAAAGTAAAAGAGAAAGATGTTGCTAATACAGATTTTGTGAGTATGAAATGCTCAAAAATAAATTCCAAAACCCAACAGCAGTTTAACATAAAGAATTTTCACTTGAAAATAGACACAATGAATATTGAGAGTTTTTCCCCTCAGGATTAATCCCATCAATACAGAACTGTGCAATTAAAATTACACCATTTCTTCTGCTTAAAAAAACCTGCACTTCTGTAGAATCCTGTTCATTGAACATATTGTCCATTCTCAAGTTTTACACCAAGCTTTTTTATGTTTCCCTTTGTCCCTAAATGCCCATGCTGGTTTCTATTCAAATAATCTTCATATTTCAGATAAAGGAAAATTTGAGCCTTGACATAAAGCACATGAGGAACTGGCCACCTAGACCCTGAATCTGGATAATTTGTAAATCTGCTTGTGTAGGCTGGCAATAATAATAAAAACTCATTAATCATGTAAGGCTGAGGTGCACACTCCTCTACAATAGCCCTGCAGCATTTCTTTGCTGTGGGGACAGCATGCTTCATAAACTCAAATTAGTGAGCTGCAAAAGCTAATTGAATGCACGTGAGAGGCTTTGCCTGGGGATAACACAGAAAGGTCAGGTGGTTTTCCAGTTTTATTACTTGGTTAAGAGAAGCTGAGATATTCCTGTACAAGGAGCCAGTGCAGAAATTCTCTGATTTTCTGTTTATTTTCTACAGTGGCCTCATATTTTCTTTCAGTGTGTAAACTTTCAGCCAAAGGAAAAGGAGAAATCCACAGTTTGTTGGCCAAACCGGGGGTGAGTGTGAATTTGTGAGCTGGAGGAACTGGCACTGCCCAGTTCTCCTTGGTTTCTCCAGGTTTGTGTCATAGTGGACGCAAAGATCAAGCAAGAGTGACTGATTAAATTCTTGCTCTCAGTTATTTACATTGTTTGATAACATCATCTCAGGGGAATTTTGGGGCCAAAAACTCAAAAATTCTACAAGACCCTTTACATACTTCCCCCCTGCTCTCTCTCTGAGGAGGCTGATAAGAGATTTAAGGTCCAAAATGAAAACAGATCCTTTACCTAATGAATATCAAAGAGCTAATCATCTGTATATTACTGCCCATGGAAATTATCTCCTTGCTGGATGAGTGGTTCACTGAGCTTTAGTTTTGATTTTATATTAAATAAGTTCTTTATAACATTGGGAACCTGTTGAAGGCTTTATGGCTATTGTACTTACTGCAGTATTTACTGATCTAAGTCAAAATACACACAATGCAACAAAACACGGATGTGGCATAACCATATTAATGTCTTATTCTATTTGTGTACTACCACAATAAGTTAAATGGACTGAATATGTACTAGATAAAAGATTAAAACACTTTCCCCAAAAGAACTAGGCAAATTAAGCTATCAGAACTCCGATTTGGGGGGAAATAAGCTGATTTTACTCTATTATCAGCAGTAGTACACTGTGAAGATAACACAACCTAGAATATTCTACAGAAAAAGAGGCTGTATTTCAAATTTTGGTGATTTGTCTGTTCACTGGAGGAGAGGGCTGGTTTCAATGTTATTGCTCAAGAAGTCTTGCCCAATCTATTCTTCTATATCTCACTAGAAATTTGAAGTGAAATAGCCCTTGTGTGGCATTTCCATATTTTAGAGAAAAACCAGAGAAATCAGAGAAAGCATTGTTCAGATCATTGATGATGATCCAGACCTACACCTCTGTAGCTCAGCAATTGCAGGTGACTCACAACAAATTAGAGACCAAGGGTAAGAAATCAGGAAGACTTGGTTTTCATTTCAGAAATGCCATCTAATACAGTTACTCCATTTTCAAAGGCTAACAGGGTATGTGGAGAAAAAAAAAAAAAAAAGAAAATTTTAACCTCCAGCTACAAATATTGAGAAAGATGATCAATAAGGATGTGAATCTCAGAGTGGGCAGAATTATGTAAAGCTCCTCCAGCAGAAAAGGGATGTTGGCAAAATCCTGTGCAGCCTTTTCCCTCTACCCTGACAAGTTTCCTTATTTCACATGGTTAAATCCAACTGCAGCTCCTTCAGCCCTCCAGGTTCAGCATGGAAGAGCTGACTTCATTCTGCATAATCAAAAATAAAACTAATTCCACAGTACTCTTTATAGCTGGTCATTAGCAGGGTATCTAGAGCAGGGAAAAGGGGATGCAATGGGACTTCAAAAAGTGCCTTGATCCAGCAACTTCAACAGCAAATTGCTTTTGACCACTCAGGTGCTCCTCAGCCCTGAAATCCAAGAACATTTCACTTCCTAATATGAATAAATTGGTACGTATTTTAAATTAGTTCCTTCAGTTTTGATAGCTACTGCAAGCTCTGATGTTGGTGGCAGATATTTTCCTTGAAGGGTGTTTTTGCTCACTATTTTTTCCTGCTCCTTAGGTTAGACAGCTATTTAGGCATTTAGCTTGTCTTCAGCTACCAAACACAAGTGCAGGAAATTACATTAATTTGGCAGTTATTAGATTTGTTAGTGCTTTTTCATCTCTTACTATTAAATAATTGGATCTGAGTGTTATTTTAAAAGGCAAATGTCTTGCTGTTCCTTGGAAGGGTATTAAGAGGAAGAAATGGCTAAAATTTGATTTCATGAAGGCTTAACTTCAGCTTTCTACAGCTGGAACTCTTGTCCTGTGTCTCTCAGTTGTCCTAAAAGCTGCAAGCTGTGAGTAAATACAAAGATGAATCTTGCAGGATATATGGATTTTATACTTTTTTGTCAGACATTTCTTAATTTTAATTTATCTGGTAAAACCAGACTTAGTTTGTGTGGTTTTCCCCCACCTTTATCATCCAGGCTGCTAATTTATTTCAGAACTCAAGGAAATCTACAGCAATTCTGTTGACAAAGAATAATTCTATGAAGCACCTTTAGTTACACACAAAATCAGTTTTCTTAAATAAGAGGGAAAGGACAAAATTCATCATTGTCCTACTGGGTGTGCAGCACAGAGGGTGGCAGCGAATGTATGAACATTTTCCCTCTGAAATGGATTTCCATCAGGAGCCCCCTGAATGTGTGACACCTTTGTTTAGGACATGAGGAGAGAATATTTTTTCTTCATTTCAGTTTGTTGGAACACCAATACAGATAATAACTGGCAAAAGGACTGTGGCCCAGTTCTTGAAGAATTTGTCCTGATGTTAGATTATAATTGTCAGAACAGCAGAGCAAGGCAGGGGAGGAACACAAACACACAAATAGGCTGTGCACAGCAGAGCAGTCATGACAAACCAAGCAGCCTGATTTTCCTGTGAGCAAGGAAAACCCCTCTTCAGGTCTTCATCTCCCTCAAGTTCTTACACTGGAAACTTTTCCTCCCTGATCCACCTTCAAACACAGCTAACTACCAGATCTGGCCTCTCATGTGTGTGTATTTTTTGTCTCTGGAGCCACAGTCATTCTCAAATTATCTCCTCTACGTCCTCAAATGCCTCACAAATAGTTTGGGGGATCTGAACAAAGTTTCAGCACAGTTTATTTGGAGTGTCTGGCTCAGATTTCCAGGTCTGAGGTGTCAAATGATCTTTAAGAGTCCCTTCCAACCTGAGATTCTCTGGGATCCCATCAACTCTGTATATACCAGAAAACGCCCTCTGTCCACATAATTCAATGGCAAAGAACCTAACAGAAAGAATTGGGAAATGAAGCACTGATGTTAATTGAGTGTTAAAAGAAGCCTTGTGCACAGGAAGATCCTACAGTTCCACATGGCAGAAGTGCAGATGCATTACAGCCAAATGGCACACCAAGCAGCCTGATTTTCCTATGAGCAAGGAAAAACTCTAAACATTACTATTTCCACAGACTCCAGGCATTTTATATTAATTTTTCTTCTTTTTTTACCCAGCCAAACAAAGATAATTCCTTTCTCAGTGACAACAAAATACTAGTTTTTTACTCTAATGTGTAATTTCTTTCTAATACTTCATTGTGACACTGAACACCTGCAGTGTATTAGGGGTCAGTGTAGGGAATGCACATGGCAAACCCCACAGCGTGTTACAGTTTGGAAAATACAACCCTGTCCCAAAGTGAGCCTCGTGGAAACCAAAAGCTTTTTTATCAGCAACTAAATCTGGGATGGCAAAGAAGACAGCAGATTCAGGAACTGACACCCTGTGCCCTCTGGGGAATGGACTCTGTGGCCTCCTGAGCCCCATTTTCTGTGCCCAACACCCCATGGCAGAGCTTGCTCACCCTTCCAGGCAGTGCATGGTGGGGCACAGCCACCTCCTGCCTTTTGCTCTGTTTTTTCCTACCCACATCAGCCAGAGGTCTGCTGGTGACCCAAATTAAACTCCAGCCAAACCTGAAGCCCAAACTGATAAAGGAGCTGCCTTCCACAGGTAAAGGCATACAGAAAGGTACAAACATTTTACATCCCGTTTGATAAACTGCAAACAAACTTGGCACAAAAAGTTTCTAATCAGTGAAGCTTGCTGCAGTGTGTTCATTACTGTTACAAAATGGGATTACAGTTATTCGGGATGGAGTTGTACGCTTCATATATTTTTATTGTTATTTATTTTAAGGAATATTTTTACACTGAAGCATAAAAGATTATATGCTATTACTTGTTTAACAGTTAAATATGACACTGGCAATATTCATCAACATTTCCCTACTATCATTCCTAAAATTAGTTTTCTAGCAGACATTTGGGTATCTGGACCAATTTTCAGAAATGATTAACATCTCCAGTTTCCACTAGCAACTCAGTCTATTTGCTGTACCAGTGTATACTTCTAAGCACAAATTTCAGAAATTACTTTTAGCTATCTGTGTTCACAAAACTTGGATATTACGTTGCTCAGTATTTAAGTTTTGTGTTTCTCCCCCCACACATTTTTTTTTCTGCTAACTCACTGGTGGTGAGTAGATAATGATTTCCATTAAAAACACCTCTCTTACAATGTTCATCCATACTGAAAACACACACAGATTATGAGGATGAACTGTAAGGAGTTTTCAGCTGTGATTCCTACAATTTCCATACTTTTACTACATGTGAATAGTAAAGAAGGGTAGCTGGAAAATTTCACCTTTATTTTCTTCTCACACCTCATTTTTCCATCTCTAAAATCCAAGTGAATCTTCCTCTGCCCTCTGTGTAGGTCAAGAAACTGTGTAAACGTGACACATTTTCAAATAATGCCATAAAATCCTCTGTAGGAGAAATATCTCTGCTTTTACAGCTGCATCTTCTGGTTTCTCTAAAATTCATAAAACTTGAAATACTGAGAAGTCTGGTGCTGTACATTTGTAAGAGTTTATACCGAGAATAATTCTTTTATACATCACAAAAAAACTTAAATAAAACTTAAAGATTTACTTCCATCGTATTTCCTACCCATTTTTCGCAGCCTTGGAAATAAATTTTAAAGGAAAGTACACGTTACCTGCAGTAATCTGTGTATTCCTTCTCTCCCCTGGTCACAGGGAACCACACAAGTTATGCTTTTAATAAGTCTTTCTTAATCCAAGCATTGTCAGACAGCACAGTTTTGTTGCAGGGAGATCTTTCAGAGTGGTTGACACAGGGAGAGGTTTATGAGTGCCTTTGCTAAGCAAGGAAGATGCAGTAATTGAAAGTGCCCACGGGCTTGGAGATTTATTGTGAAGGGAAGTGTGCTGTAAACAAGAGTAACATTAAGGATTTGACTGTAATAATTCAATCTATCTTAGTTTACAAAAAAAAAAAAAAGAAAGAAAATAAAAAAGTCTAAGTTTTCAAGTAGTAAGGTCTTGTTTACAAATAATTTGCAGCCTTCATGATGGTGGCTGCTATTAAAACCTCCCAGATGAAAGTATTTTATAAATATATGATATTGCTACCCAAACATTGGTCACAGGCATGTAATTTGAACCAAGTGCATCTTTCATTGGCAGGGGTTCAGCCTCTCTGCACTCGAGTGTGTGGGACTGAGACTAAAGCAGAGCAATTTTCCTTTGGGGCTGAGCAAACAGATCCAGGTGGGATTTCTGGATTAGGGCTGGGAGGATACAGGATCTACTGAGGCTGAAGATGACTCTGTTTGGCAGCAGCAGCCACATCATCCTGCACTAAATTCTCCAGTACACCTGGGCAGCTCCAGGCTCTGTAAATTTGGTCCTTTTCCTCCTGCAGCCAAGCACAGGCTGGTGCTGTGCAGCACAGACCGCACTGGGAAGGAGCGCACAGCTCTGCTCTGGGCTGAGAAATTCTCACCTCACACAAAGGGACCATCACTTTGGTAAAACAGCAGTAGAAACTGCACAAACCACTAAAATACACTAAAGCAAACCATTAAAATAGACAAAAGCAATTTTCTTGGAAAGGGAAAGCACGTTGTTGTGGAAGGACAGATTCACAGAAATGTATATTCTTTAAGAATCTGATTTGCTTTGCCTAGAACTTCTCTTTGTTGCATCCCAAATTTCAGAAAAGCACACTAAATTTACAAAATTAAGAACACCTATGACTGCAAGGCTTAATTCCTGAGAACAGAAGTTCAAGGTGCTTCCTTCTTTACATAAAATTCATCTTAAATTGATCCTAAGGATATTCTGAGAGGGGAACAATTTTTTACTCCTGTCCCAGAACAAAAGATTGACAACTTCACCAGCAACATTTGGGTTCACAGACTGTCAATTTACAGAAACAGCACAGGTCTGCTATTTGTATTCACACAGCACTCCATAAAATATTGTAAAAAATACTGTAAAATAAATACATAAAAATACATAATCATCCATAAATAAATACATAAAAACACTGTAAAGTTGGTCTTGAATCAGACAAGGAAAGGAAAAGATTAGGTCGTCCACTTGATCTCATATGGAAGCATATGCTGCTCCAGAGGAATTATTAGAATCTATCTGGATCTTAAGGACAAAACTGTTAAGCCAGCTCTTTTCTGACAGAGTTATTTTACCATTACTTTTTAAGATCTCTGCTGCTATCTACAATCTGCTCTCCAGCACATCACTTGGTACAAAGACAAGTAAAGCATGGGATTTTGGGGTATGTATAAGAAATGAAAGTAGGTATTTAAAAAGATCTTGAATATTTAGAGTTATCAGAATATAAAGTTTAATTAGAGGAATATAAAAGGAGCATGAGGAGAATTATTTTCAAGGTTCTCAAAATATCACTATCTTATCTGGGTCTGCAAATGTTCTTGCTTACAGAACTAATTTATTTCTCTACTTAGAAGTACCCCAGTTGTTCAGAGAATGAAAAGTACTCTCAATTCTCATGCTGCCATTATGCAGAGGTAGTTAATAAATGTACTAAATAGCCTTTTACACCTCAAAAGCACATTACAATAGTGATAGATGGATCTGCGTGCCAGTGTGATGAGGAAAGAAAAAAAGGAAGTGAACTGAAGACTGTTCCATTTTCATGGCAATTCCTTTTATAAGTGCCAAGAAAGAAAAAAAAAAAGAGAAAAAAGATTCAATCTCTATAGTGGAGATGGTGACAATTAAAAGAAAAGACTACACCAGTCTATTGATTCACAGCTCCACAACAGGCTTTATCAGCAACCAAAAGCACTGAAAAATGTGGATACCTAACAAGGAGGAACAATCCCTAGAAACATTTTCATTTCCTCCTTTGTGAATAATAATATCCTTATAAAATAAGACCTTAAGTACTTCTGAGATGGAGAACAAGATAGGCAGACACCGAGCACGTCTTTCAATGCAAAGATACAAATATATTTTCTACCTATTAATTAATCAATTCACACTATTCCCTGTGAAAATATTAGAACAAATCTTTAAAAGAACACATTAGGGCATAAAGAAACTTAGATTCTTCAGCCTTTAAAGCTGAAAGGTAAGTTTTCTACTGAGCTGTTGCAGAATTGGGCAATAGATTGGTTTTTAGATTACACAATGAGGAACCCTTTCAGCAGCCGGCACTTATTGATTGAATTACTGCAGGAACAGACACAAATAATCAACAGAAAGTTGTCCAGAATTTGCCACATTCACCTGACATTTAAAACTTGAATAGATAGAATTTATCCCATTCCTTTAATTTTATCACATGATTCTATGTAATTAAAAGAACACAATTTGTATTAGTTGTTCTTCCAAACCAAGCACTTTTACTATGTATTTGTTTATATGTATTTATATTTAAGAACAGCCATAAGACTTTTATGGTAATATTTCTGTTTTCTTCTAACTCCCAGTAGGTTGTTTGGATTTTTGGTAATGGAACAAAGCTAAATGAGTTTTGACTTTCAAATTTTTGTCTTCCAAGTAGTTCTTACAGTAGTTACATAGCAAAAAGCTGTAAGGACAGCACATACTGGCCCTCAGGGCAGACCAAAGCATGAGGGAACAAAGCTGGGTGGTGAAACAGAGCTCATCTGAGAGAGGTTCTTTGTGGTCTCAGCCTTTAGGATGGGACAGTTTATAACCTGCGACACTTGACACCAGTGAGCCATCAGTTCTTCTCCCATTTCCCACATCCATTACCTGCTTTAACAAATGCAAAATTAATCAGCACTGCTCTTTCTCAGTGAATCAATACAAAAAAAGGCCACTTTAAACCACCATTTAGGCAAAAACTGCCAGGTTGTCTGAGCATAGTTTTGTATGCTCAGTGAAGAGGGAATGCAAAAGCTGTTTGAAATGTGCAAGCCTTAAGGAGTCAGAAAAGAGGAAAATCAAAAGCTGAAGTGCAAGGAAAGCTGTCTTGAAAAGGCAATGGTTTCTGGTTGTAGGATTTTGTGAACGTGTGAGCCGTGCTCCCCATCTTTCTCCAGTGGATAAACATGTATTTTAATGCAATTTGCAATGGGGTTTGGGACTTATTACCAGCTGTCAAGAGATCAGTTATTGAGGGCTTAATTGACAGTGGATAATTAGCTTCTCTATGAACGGTGATTGTGTTTCACTCTGAAGATAGTGTACTAAGAAAATGAAGCATATGGCAAAGTCAATTATGATTTTTTCTCAAAACTGTTTTTAATGGTATTTAACTATTGATCTGTTGGGTTCCAGTTTACTTTGATGGGTGTGCAATATCTTAAGAAGCTATTGGATTTAGGCTGTTTTCCATTTTAACTACTTATACCCTATGTAAACATAGAGAAATTACTATATTGTTATTCCAAAAAAAGCTATTCTTCAGCACAATTTATGGAGCAAATGAGAACACTTCACAGGGCTGCAGAACTATCAGCAAACAGATTAGAGTTTTGTCATGGCCTTAAGGCAGGCTGAGTGATCCCTATTACTTTCACCATTCAGCAGAGTTAATGCTGTCTCAGAACTGAAGATATTGAAAAAGGCCTTCTAAAGTGTTTTTGGAAATTATTCATTCTGCCTTTGTTAAGCCACACAATGAGAAATTGTCACAGCATTTTAGGGAGCTGTCCCAGCTGGGGGGCACAGGGCTGTCCCAGGGGTCACAGGAGCACTCAGCCTGCAGAACTACATTTCCATAAAATATCAATTGTTTGAAGATATATAAATGCCTCCTGAATTAATAATCTCAATGGAGCTGTGTCATTCTTGTACAGATAGATGAACTCAGTAGCAATGCAAAATTAAATTCTAGGAAAAAAAAAATCACTTGCATCCCATAGTTGAAGGAATTAAGACAATGTCTGCTTTTCTCAGTTTTCATGTATCAGGAATTTGACACAATATGTTTTAAACAAAAATTATTTTCCAACAATACTGAAGTGGTTTGAAGACAATTAAGATTATAATTTCCCTTCTCAGTCTGGCCCTTGGCTTTCTCAACAACATTGGCCTAATCAATGCTTTAGCATCTAGAGCTTTAATTTACAGACATGATAAAGGTTTGGAATTAGACAAGGCAGGAAAATGGAAATTTATTGCAACGAGTCATCAAAAGTTAAGAATCTAAAATTCCTAATCTCAGGAGTTGAAAATTTTTATTAAGTCTTAGTGTTCTGGTTTCTCTAATAAAACTAGACACAAATAATGTGATTTACAAAACACAAAGTCATCCAGAAAGAGGGTCATAAAAATGCTGCAAGTCTACATCTATTAATGTGAGAAATGAGTTCCTAACAGATTAAAGTTACAGTTTTAAGGAAAAAAAAAAGAACATAGTTGTATGGATTAAAAAACCCCTCCCCATTCCATACAGCCTGTGCCTGTTGATGCAGTCACTCAAGGTCTGGGATGACATAACATTTCATCTTTTGTATGCATATATTCTCTTTTTGGAAGCAATCCCAAGCCTCAAAAGAAACTGTACGAAGATTTAGGCTTCTGGAACTGATAGATTTATGGGCCACTAAATCACTTCACTGAAGGCTTTTAATATAAAATTGTAAAGTTCAGAGAGTCTGATGCAGCGTCTTGATAACAGCTGCTTTCCAGGACTGATAATTTAGCCTGGATTTAATTCAGAGATCTGAGAAGTCAAAATTGGGCAGATAAACCACCAAAAGAGTGTCTCTCAGTGTAATAAAAGCAGAGCCAAAAGCGATAATATCCAATTCCTCTCTAATGGCTTTTATCTGTACATCTCAAGATGCTGCTGATATTCCAGCAGCCAAGTGCTCTGCATTCAGCTCAGGAGGAGGTCAAGGGCAGAACACCCATGGTCTTTCAAAGTTTGCTGGGCTGAGGCAGATGTATCAAAACATATTACTCCAGTTTCTGTCGTGCATAATAAATTGTGGGCCAAAGGAGCAGTAAACCACCAACCACCAGCCTGATAATTGCCTTTCTAATGAAAATGTGTGCCCCTTTCGTGTCATTTCTACTGTAAAACAGCATGCCAGTGCTCACTGGTGAACAGTGCACTCAGCAGAAGCATAACTAATAGGAGAAATAAAAATTATGTCCCTGATGGTGTATTTTTTAATGTATTAAATAATGATTAGGGGCAAAGGGCAAATATTCAGCAATCAGCAAGGAACCAACAGGGAAAAAAGTATACTGATTCAGTAAGTAAAGGCCATTAAAAAATCTGAGTGTAGCCCTTCTCTGAAATCTCCCACTTGTCAGGAAAGTGCTGAAAAAGATCATCCTTTATTTTGATTGAAGGTAGACTCTTCTCCAGATGTTAAGGCTATTCTGTTATCTGTTACTATGTAATATATATTCCTGCAAATATCATGTCAAAAAGACATCCTTGCAGGTTGACAGCTAAGATATTAAAAGGCAATTCCAGTTACAGCTGGGCAAATTTTTGATTAGCTCTTCAGTAAACAAAGGGCATTATTACTGACAGTGGGTGATTTCAGACAAGATAGGTCTGTGTCATGGCACGGCTTGTGAGCCTCTGCTGTGTGCTGTGGCATGTCAGGAGACAGCAAAATCATCTCCAAGAGCATTTTTGCCAGGCTTAAACAGAGGCAAGGGTAATAATCCAATCTGCTCGACAGAATTTCTCAGTTGCGCTCCTCTTTGGTATTGAATATTTTGAAATACTTTTATGTACAGCCACAAATTGTTGTTGGGTAAACCTAGCTAGAATAGGATATCATTAGGTGACTTAATACTTCTGATCCTTGCAAAGGTTGGCTGGGATAAAAAAGCTGTACACAGGAAAAAATGACAATTATTTCTTCTATAAAAGGAACAGCATAATACAGACAAATAGACATGGCAGGAGAATTGCCAATTATGCTTGGCCTGGTTCAAAAGGTTAATGATGAAATATATCTCTGGCTTATATTTCAAGAAGAAAACCAGCAGCAAGGCAAAATTATTCATTGTGAATCAAGTAAAAATGTTTTCTTTGGTCTTTCTCTGGCTGTTGCTAACAATTTACTTCTACAAAATGCTTTCTGTTGTTGAAACAGGTATGCTTAATCTTCTAAATTAAATTTAAATACTTTCAGATAGAATGACCTAGATTCTTTACTTTATCTGCTACTTATATACTTTTAATGATGTAAACAGAACTGAAGGACATGGGAATGATCCTCATTAATCCAATAATACTTTGTGGTTAGACCAGGTCATGGGAATATTTACAATAAAAAACTTCATTTGCTCTATGGGTTGGTTTGGAAAAAGGCAGTAAAAGACCACAACTTAGATGAACTTAGATTAAAAAAATCTACTGGTAAGCAAGTTTTAAAAACAGTATTTATCCCATTAATTGTGGTAAAGTTAAGGCAGTTGGCCACACAGAGCAGAGTGAAACCAGGAGAACACTCCCTTCCTGCTTAGGGAGTGGAAGAAACCCATGAAATTGTTTGAGGAGCCAGCCAGCCCAGACTTCACTGCCTCCCAAGAACAACACACAGACTATGAACTACACAGCAATTAACTCTTGGAACTTCTGGGGGGAAAATCAGCTGTGAGATTTGGTATTATTTCAGCATTCAGCCTGTACATCCTGCTCTGCTTTTACTCATTCTGCTGATCCTTCTGTGAGGAGGGATCCCACGCCTGGAGACACCATCACACACTGCTGTAAACCTTGGCCAGCCCCAGACTCCCTCCAAGGGCAGGAGAGCTGCTAAACCTCAAAGCCCTGGCCCCTAAACCCCCAGACCCTACTGTCAGAACTCTGTAAAGGATTTGATTTGCTGAGAATATATGCCAGTGGAAATGAAACTAATTTAAGATAAAAGTTAGATATGCACTTGAAGTTCGATATTTACAAGTCTACAGGTATTTTTAAAGGCCCTGGCTTTTGGCAAGTATGCATCTGAAGGGTACCTTGTGTTTTTTTCATGTAAACTGAGAGTTCATAAGCAAAGAAACCCTATTGAGCCTTGCACATTTCCTCCTTTTCCCTATTAGATTTCTCTTGAAGTCTGATGCAGCTTGGTAAGTCAATTACTTTAAAAAATATCTATGCACAGTCTGACTTCTGCAATGTGCATCTTTGTCATGCATCATGATCTGGACAAAATCCTCAGTCAAAAAGACCAAACAACAACAAAAGCTGCATTCCTAGACCATGATCAGAAGCCTGTCAGAACTCAGGTGCTGACACAAAAGCAGAGAGCAATCCTCAAAAGGGAATCTGACAGAAACAACAAGTTACTATTTACAATAAAACAAATCAAGTCATTGCAGTTAAATGCCAGAAACCATATTCTGAATAACACAGATTGAGGGACAAAGTTTTGGATCAGTTCTAACCCAGCTCCAAAGATCTGCATTGAACAGGGAGCTGAGGTCTGCCCTGGGTCACAGCAGTATCTCAGAGCACCACAGAGGTGATCTGTGTCATCTGCAAACTCAAAAAGGCAATTGCTCACTTCGACCTCCCAGCCCCACTGACATCAGAGGTATCAAGAAAAACAGAAGAGGGTGAAGAGGAGAGCAAAGAAAAAATCTGAGGTAATGTATGAAGCAAAGCAATGCAGGTGCTCAGGAGAGCCACCTCTGAAAAAACCAGGCCTTTTTAAGCAGTCAGGCCTTTATCAGTTACATAGTTTTAAATCATAACAAATATAATCCAACCAACCATCATATACCGCTGTGTGAACGTGGTTCTGTAACTTGTTTTTCTACCTCTAATTCAGCTGAGTCACTTTCCCATAGTCCTGCTCTATTTAGCCCCAGTAGCAGGTCTGGGCCACGATTTTACAAGGGTAAAAAGGCGCTTACTTTACCTATATGAAACAAAATAACAAAATGGAAAGACTGAAAAAAAAAGTTAAAAAATTTTGCCATAGAGGATATTTTTGCTCAGGTCATGAGCACATGTCACATCCTCAACAGAACTGGCAATAACTATCTGTTAACCTCATACAGAAACAAAACAAACAGGACAGTCAATATCAGTTGCTGAAATACAAAAACATTCCAATGCAAAACTAAAGGGTGTACAACAATTAAATTATACCACTGATGATAAACAGCATAAAGATGTGGGGAGCCATGGGCTCTGAACTTTAACATCAGTTGTGAGAGTTGCTTATGTGACCTTGGCCAGTCACTTGCCCCTGATTGCTCCACAGATGCACACAGAATTTGGGAGCAACATTTACAGATTTGGGTACACAGCAGTGTGCAGCTGATCCTCTATCCACTGTACAAGTGCAGCTGATAAATCCTTGTATTAGACAGTGACCGAGTAAGGATTCCTATGTACCATTGTTGCCAATTTTCACTAGTGTGGGGTCACTCAGGAAGGATCAGGAATCCCTGGCAAAGCCAGAGGAGAACGTGCAGGGCTCTGGCTCATGAATGTGAGGTGAGCAGGGGACAGAGCTCATGCAGAGCACAGGGGCACTGCAGGGCTCAGCCCAAATCAGTGAGCAATGATCCCATTTCTGGCTGCTTTAAAAGATGCAGGAAAAGCAAAGGATTTTCTAAATGCTTAGAAGGGAGGCAAAAAGGGAGGGGAAGAAAATCAGTGAATACTTCATAATTATAATAGCAAATCATAAAAGTTCAGAATCTGTGAAACTACCACGAGTTCCTATTTAGAAAACAATGTTGGGAATTGAAATTTAGTCCACAACCTCTATTTGGCTCGATAATTATGCTCAAAATAAATGTTATCAAGATGTAGTTACTAAATTAAATTTCTTATTTTGTAATCTAGTTTCATGGAAAATAAACCCAGACATCCTAAAACTGTTCCAATTAATTAAAATTTTATAGGAAGAAGTTTGATTTATGCCTGGCAAGGTATCTTGATGTTTTGTGAATTGGCTGAATTTTCTATTGTCACATGTTAGATCAACTTTTTGTTTAATATTAGCTGCTGATGAAAGCAGAGCACTCAAATGCATCCTTCTTCCTCCCAACTAACTTGAGATATATATCATGTACTCCAGACTGATAACTAAATATTGTTTTCAAGGACCAACTTAAACAGTGCTTTAGAATACACAGAGATGAAAGATTAGGACAATATTTTTTTTATGTTTCAGGGATCAGTAACACTGAAAAGAACAACAGATTAATTATTCCTGTTATCTTGTTTGATTTCCCAAGAAAATGAAATTAATCCTTACAGAGGGATTATCATTGTGACAGTCAACACCAAAATCAAAAGCTCTGATGTATCACCAGTTTCAGCCCCCATAGTTGGCAGCTCTGAATGCAAAATGTTATTATTTCCTTTGAGGGTTTCCCACACTGAATAGCCCCTATCAGATAGAACAAATCTTTAAATTGTTAAACTACCCTAGGAGATGAGTGCACAGAAATGGATATAAATAAACTACCAGAGCTCCAATATTCACTTTTATCTTTCACAGAGCCAGACTTATTATACAAATACGTGATCATACAATGCACCTTACACTTTTTAGCTGCACGCAATGTTCTGATAATAGTTATTTACATAATTATTCTTTCTGCAGGGAAAGTATGGAGCACTATGAAAAACACTCTGGAAAAGTCATTACACAATTAGTCATACAATACTCTGGAGCTAAATCCACACAACTGTGGATCAGTAACTTCCTCCATGTGCTTCTGTGAAGGAAGGTTATCCTGAGTTATCAATTCTAAACTCAAACCTCCCTAGCTGTAGAGGGAGACAATAAATTTCATAGAACTTACAAATCAATTTTGCATTGCCATTACAAATAGCATTACTTTTTTGTTAGGACTTTTTTTTTTCTCTTTTTTTACTATCTTTCCTACTAATATGCTTCTCAAGAAATAGGAAAGAATCCCAAGTCCATTTGTCAGACCTCAACCTTGGAGTGCTTTGGGCTTTATACAAATGAACATTATACTAACAGCACGACAACTTTGGGCTTTGCTTTTTCATCCTCTTGATCCCAAATAATTTCAATTCTTGAAAGACTGAAGCAGTTTACACACATCAAGAAAAAGACACGTGTGGTTCACAAACATGGTGAAGTAATAGATCCACATTGAACTGGATTATGCACATCTTCTAAGACAGACCAAATTGAGTTAACTGGATTATGCACATCTTCTAAGACAGACCAAATTGAGTTTACTTGTATAATGACAATTTGGAGTACATAAACAAAAAAATAAATGATGTCTTTTGCTGCAAGGCAGTGATGAGGATGACCTTTGTGGCCCACTGCATAAGATTGCTTTTTAAAAGTCAATTCAGGGCAGATAAAAGAGCTGGAACTTTGTAGCTACTGTGCAATACCTCCTTTTCTGTGTCCTCCTCCTCCCCAATAACAGTGAGTGCATGGGACCTATATTATTTATAAGTTCCTAATTATTTCTTACAAAGAAGGATGAGTCAAGAAAAACTCATAGTCTCATAATCATTAAAAGATTTCCCCAGAGAATTCCAGTGAGCTAAACAGCCCCACTTAGCTGCAAAGGAGCCACTTATGCAATGCAGGACGTGGTAAATAAACCCCACGGACCCAGGGTGAGGATGCTGCATACAAATCCTGCAGGAGTGATGGGCTGAGGCTCCATCAGAGCTGCTGCTGCTGTGCAGCCCCAATGACCTCTTTGCCCCCCCATAATGGCCTGTCCTGCCTTATCAATTTGAGCCATTCTTCTGGGAAAAGCTGCCTCTCATTTTCTCCACCTCCACCTGCGGCCCCAGGCTTTGCTGCTGTTTCTACAGAGCGGTGGAATAAAGACCAAGATAACAAGGGGACAGCGTGTGTGTCCTGATTTGGAGAACTGTCCTGTGCCAGCAAACAGCAGCTCTTCCCCAGGCTTACAGCAAACAGGTGGAAAATACACCTCAGAATGCTCTGTGAACACAATGCTCAGCTTTAAATAAACGTTGATGCTGCTAATAGCTAAATATCATTGCCCTGAGCCAGCAGGTTTGGATACAGTTCTGTATATTCCTTACAGTTATTTGCCCCCTAGTTGTGCTTGTTTTCTTTTGAAGAATAATTAAGATTTAATGGCATATTTTCACAGGTTTTTTCTGCTTGCTTTCTTGCTGCCTACTGTGCTGATTGCTTGTGTCTGATCCCGGTCATTATAAGAACTGTACAGTAATTGCCTATCTGGTGACTCGTTAATGAAGGTCCCCAGAGAGATGGGAAGCTGTTCTTTTGAAGTTCATCATGCTTGCGGTTGGCCTTCTAGTTTAATCTATACGTTCACAACACCTTATTCAATTATTGGAAACTCCTTTTTTTCTAAGGATATAGACACCTTGTAAACAAGGCCCTTTATCTCTGCTAACAGCAGGGCTTACCTCTGATAAATCAAAGCATTTTACACACCAGACACATTCTTTTCATCTTAGAAAAGCCAGGATGGTTAAAAAAAGAAAAGAAACCCAAAAACACATTCTGGTACAAACAGGTGTTTTGAATAAGGGAATTACCTCCAAAATGTAGCATTACAAACATCTAAAATTCTGCAACATATTGTAACAAAGAGCTGGGCTCATCAACACACATTTTCCAATTCTCAAGAGTTGTTCTCCCGCTTTTAAGCTGAGCTTTGTAAGAGAAAGAATTACATTTAAGAATTTTCTGTGAAAGAAAAGTTTGAAACTGCTTAAGGAACCGTTATATTTGGCAGCAAGCCACACAAACACTTCCAGCTAAGTATTTTCAGGCATCCAACCTGTTCGTGCAGACAGAGACACAATCCATAATTTATGCTTTATCCTGCCCTAGCCCACATCTAGTAATCCTACACCTCCCAAACACTTATCTGCCCCCCTGCACCAGCTGAGGGGTGTGCAGAACATCTCACCTGGTACCTGCTGAATGGATTTTTGAGAGACCTACCCTCATTTCACCAGGAGCTTAGCAAAATGTTTTACAGCACGTTGTGGTTTTGACAAATGAACCTGCCAGGGAAAGGACTGCTTCAACTGAACATTCCTGCGACTGTGGCACTGCAAATGCTCAGCATCAGCTCAGATAATTAGATTTTTGTAGGGTTTGTTTGTGTGGTGGATGGCAGCACACAGAGGTGGAGGGCAGCTCCTTGCCTTCGGTGAAGGGCACGCTGAAGGTGATTAACTGCTCTGGGTTTATTATCTGTGTCCTTTACTCCATTGTTTTGCTGCAGTTGTGCTCTCCTTGCAGGAAAACTATCAGCCCGTGTGGGAATCCACTCTTTGGAGTCAAGGATGCTTCATTTTCTCAATTGGTTTACACAGAATTTAACAGGAAAAGAGCCAGCTTGAGCAGAAGGAATTCTCCAGAATGAGGGCTGAGACCTCCAACAGGAGCAAACACATCCTCTGGAAGTCTCAATCACTTGAAAATCCATGCAAAAGAGTGTCTCTGCATGTTCTCAAAAGGAGAACATTGGAAAGGATGGATCCCTTCTGGTTTGAGGTTTGATGGCAATGGTAAAAAAGCATGAGAGGACTGATGTCAAGTGGAGCAATCAGGCTGGCAGAAGTTAAGGATAAGTTTTGCATAAAAGCAATTATGTGCAGATGCATATGGGAGAACTTAACAGCTCACAACAAACCTGAGGTAGCTCAAAACACCTGATGATGATGCTGCAGCCTCCTTGGCACCTGAGGGACTGGGGTTGTCTAGTCTGGAACAGACAGGCTCAGGGGAGACCTCATATCTCTCTACAGCTGCCTCAAAGAGGGTCAGAGAGAAATAGGAGTTGCTCTCTTTTCTCAGAGAATAAGAGGAAGGATAAGAAGAAATGGCCTCAGGCTGTGCCAGGGGAGTAAAAGTTGGATATTGGGAAAAATTCTTTCACTGAAAGGGTTCTCAAACACTGGCAGGGGCTGCCCATGGAGGTGGTGGTGCCCAAGGAATGACTGGATGTGGCACTCAGTGCTCTGGGCTTGGTGACAAGGTGGGGATAGGACACAATTTGGACTTAATGATGTTGGAGGTCTTTTCCAACCTTTATGATTCCATGATTCTATTCCATGATTCTATCTGCATACAGCCTGACATTTTGCAGAGCACCAGTCTAACAGGTCTCCTCAGCACAACACAAGAAATCCCATCTTAAAAAATTCAAGCAAGATCAACCTTAAGTTACCTTACAGTCTGATTTTCCTTCCAGACACCAAACAGAAGGCTGTACAAAGCCATTTATGTCTCTTTTGTAGGTCAGGAGGACCAAACAGGAATGGGATATCCTCTGTGCCTCCTTGCTTGCACAAACCAAGCATGGAAAAGCAAATGCCTCCCACCCCTTCCCTCCACAGAAAACTCTCTTGAGTTCTCTTTTCCTCACCACCTCATGCTCTTGCAAATTACACACAGGACTGAGCAGCATTAAATAAAGATAAGCTTTAGCACTTCTCCTAGGATGATGCACAAGTGAGGAAGACAGTGGGGCTGTCCATAAACTCTGCATTTTAACATCTCACAAGTATCATCACTCCCTGCAGCCAAACTCCTCCTCCTCTGCTTCCTTCTGTGGCCTTGTATTCAACAGAAGTGAGCTGGCAGTAAAACACCATTGTTCACATAAAATGTAGCCTTCTGCTGCTAATTCTTCACATTTTTGACATTGAAGCAGAACTCTTTCTCGAATATTTGAAATCCATCCAGTTTAATAAAAAATGCCTACTGCCCAATTTTCATCCAACACCTCTTGAATATTTTACAATGTTAAGCAAGCTTCAGGGTTACTGATACTTTCTGGATTCATATATTAATTTTTTTTTTTAGTAAAATTAACATCATGTTATCACAAGATCAAATTCAGAGACTCGTGTGGAGAGACCTACCAGCCAGTGTGGAAAAGCCGAATGTTTGTAGCTTTTATTTGCAGCCAAACAACGTCAGTCCCTCCTTCATCATTGCTGCTCTGTTCTCCCTCTAACACGACACAGGCAAACCACAGCTCTCCCAAATTCAAGGCAGAAATCCATGTACTCACACACATCCTGTGCTTTTACAGCTCTTCTGCCTCAGCTGAACTTCACCCTCACAGAAAAGATCACACACTGCAAATGCCAGACACAGCACAGGTCAGTTGTTATCCAGGTGTTTGGCCACCTTCACCACCCAGAATTGGCATTTTTATCCAAAAATGATGCAAACTCGATGGGAAGTTTTCTCCAGTAAACAGAACATGAACTGCCACAGGGACTTAAAACTAAGTTCACCTTTTTAATAGTTAATCAGAGAATGATGAGAAAATGTAAAAACAGCTTTAATTGAGACATTTGTTCACAGCTAATTAATGATTCCACTGAGATTGCTTTGGAGGTATTTTAGCTTGGTATGAATGAAAATATCTTTACCTTATTCACCCTTACAGTATTCTACATGCAAAAAAGCTGACATTAGGAGGATTAAAAAAAGGAGGAAAAAAGAAAACAAGAAAACTAACCCAAACCTCAAGCACACAGCATTTATATGGCTAATGAACAATAGCCACTTACTGGCTCTTATATCATTAAAGTACTAACACAATATAAATTAATAGATATTGCAATTAAGATTAAGTAATGAGAAGGCTAAAAACTGTTCCTGGTGGCTTCTCAATTAAACAAGGAATGAAAAAAAGCAAAGCAAATCACACACATGACAGTTACAGCACATGATTTTCCAGAACTGAAAGTTTTATTTGCTGAGACTGGAGATACTAGGCTAGGAAAAAATTAAAAATAATACTTATGCAAACACTACATAGAACATTTGTTATATTAAGCAGTCTGTAGCCTTGCAACACAAGTTATACCTGGGTTAAAATAAAATGTGATTGAAATACAACGAGATTGCAGGATGAACAGAATTGCTGTAGCCATTGCCAAGCACGTTCTGAATACAGGGCAAATAAGGGGTCATAGAACACTGGGAAGAGGGAATTAAATTCAGTGATAGCATGGCAGAGTTTCCACCGTGGCAGCAGACACTGTCATTGCACAGCCCAGGAAAACTGCTGCTTGCAAAGCAATCTGATGCCAAATAAAGAATGTAGTGAAGAGATAAATCAAAGTATTAGCATGATGCACAGCTGCCATTCCTACAATGAGGGTGAATAAGACAAAAACTTATTCCTCACCAGAGTCCTTGTATCGATTTCTTATTCAAAACATGACCTTCCTGCCACAAAACTGAGTTTACAGGAGAAAGATGCAAACTAAACCAGGGCTTTAAGAAAGGCTGCCTGATGCCTTGGCTTTCATGGTGTGCCCTGGTACCCACTCATATGAAAGGGTATATTTTTGATACCTGAGCCAAAGGATAATTTCTCCAAAGGGGATGATGGAATGTGACACAGCCCTTCCCATGCTTCCCTACAAGGCCTTCCAAGAATGATGAGTGTTCTTATGCTGGTGTTATTATAACAGTAAGAGGTAAGGGTTTCTCAGGTTGGAATCAAATAGAAATGAAACTACAACAGCTGATGGTTTGGTCAAGTTTGCTGCTTTCATGTTCCAATATAAAATTATTTTTTGTCCAGGTCCTAAGGGTAACATCAAGAGGAAGACTTTTTATCTCTTGCTAGAGTAGATAGATGTTTAATGAGCACTTGATGATTCATCTAGAGTATAAGATTTCATCTGAGAGCCTGGTGTTATTATTCAAGCCCATTTCGCAGTCAGACAGCTCCCACTCTTCTATAAAGTTTTTTTTTTTTACTCTGTGAAAAACAAGGCCTTGGAGGCAAGTCAGGGGATACATAGTGACATATTGAATTTACTGGCTTTGTCTGGAACAATATGCAGAAATATTTCAGTGATGCAAGACCATACCTATAAATAACTCAGAAACATGGTAAAAGATTGTGCCAACAGATTGCTGAAATCCCCAGTGGTTTCAATGGGAGTTTACTAGAGAGAATTCCTAAAGGATTACAGTTACAAGTAGAATGGAGCCAAATAAAAATAAAACCAGGGAATCTAAAATATCACTGCATAAAGGAACCATCTAATATTGCAGGGGAAAAACACTTAGTGTTCAGAGTTTTACAGTTTCAAATGTTGAATTTCTTGAAAGTGATTAATTTTCCCTTTTTAAATTGGAATTCACATTAAATATGTGTGCTTCAGGCCAGGATTGAGGAAACACGGACAGGGTACCAAAGAGTGGCCCAAAGTGCAGACAGCCAGATGAGCCACCAGGGCATGAAATTCTCCTTTTCCCTTCGCAATCTGTTTGCTGATCTTGATTTCCTAACTCCTCTCCTTGCTCTGATTTGTTTGGCAGATGCAGCCAGAAGCAGAAGAGAAGAGGTTGTGTCCAACCAGGGAAGAACTGCAGAGCTGCACCTCAAACCTGGCAGTGCAGGCCTGTCCCAAACCTGGAGCTGCACTGGGATCACAGAACACAGACACTTCTGAATGCAGCTCACTGCTGAGAGAAGGTTGAGGGAAAATTCGTTTTCCACAAATTAACCCTTCCTTTACATCAAGAAAGCTGAACTTACAGCTTCAGCCATGTACAGGTGAAGCAGGCAGCCTTTGCAGTGCTAGAGAAGTGAATCACACCTTGCTTACTTCTCTACTTGCAAAAAAACCCCAAAAACCAAGAGTCTTTGGACTGGCTACTATTGCATGACACGTTAAACTTGTCACCTTCCTCTCCTTTCTGTGACACTGCAGTGTCATCAGGAAAAACAGAAAATTACTCAGGGCTCATACTGCATGCGATTTAAATCATACAAAAATTTAACATTTGAGTCAAAATTCTAATGCAAAGCTTGTTCCTCCTAAGGGAATAGATGAAACCAATTGTCAGATTAGATTAAAAAAAGAAAAAACCTTTAAAAGAAATTCAAGATGATGAAGATATTTTTTAGCTACCCCAAGATGCAGTTCTGTCCTGTCCTCTTAGAAACAGAAGTTTTCTGTTGTATTTGTCTTGCTCCTTCCCTCTTCCACACATACTCTCTCCTGCTGGTCTTTGAGGAGGGCTCAGCTCAGGTCGGGAAATCCTGCCCTCTTAAGATATGCCCATACTTTCACATCAATTAAATTAATTGGCAGCAAGTACCACACCTACCTTAATCGTAACTGCAAACACCCTGTGATTACACCAAATCCTTTCTGAAAAGGAGATTGTTATTTCTATAGGGCTCTGAAATAAATATTTTAAAAGAAAACTAGAAGATTGTGTTAGTATATTACACTGTGTTACTTTCAAAGGTCAAAGGGTCCAAATAAATAACCTTGCCCCAGTAACCTTATCTGTTTTTTATTTTGTAACCATGATGTGCTCCTTTTCACCAATTTGCATCTTCAGTAAAGTCTTGTTTCAATCAGCTCCCAGCCCCACAAAATCTCTCCTATTAAATTTTGGGGTTTTAACTTCCACAGGGGAATGTAGCATTATTTAATGATATTTGTTATACTTTAAATCAAAATACCAACAATTAAAATGAGGGGATCAATATTACCCAAACATGAGCCCATTTTGAAGTGCTGCTTCAAATGTAGGAGTCAGGTAGGGCTGCACCAGAAACTCAGACTGGAGGGGCACAAAGGAGGAGGCTCAAAGTGCCTTCAATCAGTGCCCAGAGGCTGCACCTGCCAAAGGGCTCTGACCACCTGGCCAAGGCTCTGCATCCATCACCAGCAATCCCAGGGATCAGGGTGCAGGAGGAGCTCATGGGCAGCAGCTGCTCTGTCTGAGGCCACATCTACCCCAGGGATCTCAATCACCAGAGGATGTTCTCATCATCCTCCCACCCCTGCTGGTACTGGTCTGGCTTTACTCAAGCTCCCAGTGGCAATTCAGACATCACTTGGATTTAAATCCATTTTAGACTCCATGGAATGAAACTGGAGCCCTGTTTGGGAGAGGATTCCCAGCCTCACTGGCATTAGAGAGGCTGCACATCATTTGCAGGACAGACAGGTGAGGCTCCTTCAGGAGACATTGAGGGGAAGAATCAGGTAAGCAAAGGCAGTGTTGATGGAATATTCCTCCCAACAACAAAGCTGGGTCAGGACTCTTGTGACAGCAGACCAGAGGGACAATGCTTGTTCTGAAGTACAGCCTCCAAGGAAGCTGTTAACTGAAGCATCCATCCCTGCTTTTATATCTAACTCCTTCTCATGCCTGAAACAGCCAGTGTTGTTTGCTTAGAGCCTTGGGAAAGAAGAAGGAATTATTTCCAAAGAGAGATCACTGCACACCAATACAAACAGCAGCTGCAGCTGGGTCTGAGCAGAGCCTGAATGGAAGCAGGGTGAGAGTGGGAATAGTCAGTCCTCAATTACCAAGCTGGCAGTTCACACTAAATCACACTGCTCTGCCTTCAGACATCCCCTCTGAGCTTCACAGTTCTACCACAGATATCTGGAGTATGTGGGTAAAAAACCTTTGTTTATTTGCTTCTTTTCATCTCTATTAACCAAAAGCTATTCTCAGGAAGAGCAGTTTGGTATCGGACACATCCCAGCCCTTTTCATCTCACTGCACTCTCAGAAGCCAGGGAGGTTTGGCAGGGTGGTGTGCCTGCTCTAATTTTGCTGGACAGTGTCATTCACTTGTTAAGGACATCACAAACTTTGAATCTCAACATCTTGGGCAGGAAGACTATGCTGATTATGAAAGCCTGGGGATTTTCATAAATGCAAATTTTCAGACATCCTATGCTTAGGGCAAATTTATTTTAATGCTACAGACATTAAAAAGGAGCCATTCAAGACATCCCCCTACCAAGTTTTTAAACAAGGTAACCTGAATTTTTTTTTTTTTTTGGTTTTGAGCAGTAGGTGATGAGGAGAGCAGACATTACACTGAGGATCCCACCCAGGAGGAGCCCTTTGGGAGCTCAGCTGGATAAATCCCTGTTCCAGCCAGATCCGACTGCCTCAGTCTCCAAAACACTCAGTGCAAGTATTTCTGTGCGTACAACAGCAAAACATTCAGACTGACTGCAGTCACTGGAAAGTGTCAGGATTCCCACTTTGACACACCTGAGTCCACAATACTGCCCCTTACACCTTTCTTTGACATTTTCAGCTGAGCTGGTTTCAGACACCACTGAGAGAAACAATTAATGCAGAAGAACACATCACAAAGGTTCAGGGTGTGTGAGTGGTTGATGGGATGATAATCTAAAGTAATATGATATTCTGTGATAGATGAAAACTTACAAGGTTGCTGGTTCAAAGAACATTTCACTCAGAGCGAGCAACTTCTGCAACTTCTGAGCTCAACCTTCCTCTGAACATTTTTATTACTGTGCCATTGCAAAAGAGTCCTTCCAAGTAATGATGATTCACAGAAAAGTATTTCAAATAACTTAGAGATTGCAACCACTTCAGCTTTTACTTATTTAGCAAAATATCAATACAAAATTAAATGAAATCATTAACATTAGTTTGAACCTATCACGGGGGGAAAGCACTCAGAGCTCCAGGCATTCAAGACTTGTAAAAAGGAGCAGTAAGAAGAAAAATTGTTTTGGTTTTTACTAGACTAGCAACAGTCTGCTTCAATCTAAATAACTCTGAAAGGGAATGCCCTGAGATACTGTGTGGAAGATTCAAGCATAAAAAGGAAGAAACTTGATTATTTTACTTCCTCTCCTGCCAAAGTCATCTCTGCTGGGCAGAGCAGCAAATACCCATTTCTGTCCCCAGTGGCCAGGATTTATCCTTTAGGATGCAGCTTTGGGAAAGCAAATACTGCTCCAACATCCCTGACAACCATAGGGAATAGATAAAAAGTGTAGCTGCAACTTAGAGGGAATTAGAATAAAACAGGAAAGGTTAGAAGGCAGTGTGAAATCACAGTGATACCTCAACTCACTCTTTAAGAGATGCAGCTTGGAGGATTTTTGATGATCTTGTTTACTGGTCTTAGGGTAGGGAATTTTGGAGGGGAGGGACAACAATTGTGAGTGATATTTAGGTATATTCTCATCCAACTGGAAGCAAAAAATAAATTACAACTTATAGCTCACAACTCAAATGGTTTTTAAATATTAATAATTTGCATATATGTATAAATAACAATTTTAACAATGAGAGTATCATGAGCAACAATGAATGAGATCCAATTATAAATGATGTCAGGCATTCAAGGGATGTTTTCACTGTAATTAAGAGATGATGGTGGAAGAAAAGTAGCCTTCAGAAATTGAGACCTTTTGCACAATGAAGTTCAAGTAATGTAGATTTGTTCTTGTTAAAAGATTCTCTTCCATTGTTTGCCATTTTAAATTTTTTTTTTTCTGTCTAGGGAGTTCCACAATTCATTTTTTCTTGCAGAATCTTTATAGATTCAGGTTTTGCAGTGGCAGTATTTCATTCTCCGTAGAGAAACTTTTATTTTATTTTAATGGAATATTAGGAAACAGCCTACCAATGAAATGTCCTGGCTCTGGCACAACCTCACAAGGAAAGTATCAAATGCCTTAACACCAAAGACATTTAAAACTTGACTGTAGAAAATCAACAACAATTTTCCATGAGGAAACAAACTTGCCTTGGTCAGAGATTACATGAGACCAGAAATCTATCAATCCACCATATTCCTCTGATTTCTGTATTCCTTGTCTGAAATGTGTAGGATATGTCAGTTCCTCATGTGCCTCTCCAGTCAGCCTCTGTGAACAAGAACAACTCCTTCTCCCTGTTTCATATGCAGCCTCTTCCTGGCATTCACTGAAAATAGAGTTTGTGTATCCTTTGAGTAAAGTTTATTGCTGTCAGGCAGCCACAAAGAACAGAAATGTCAAGTCTTAATGACAAGAAAGGAGTTTACTCAAAAGATACTGATCTTTGTGTATAGGAGTGTATGCATGGCTTAGATTATAGGAATTCAACCGTGAAGCAAAGAGGTTTTTAAGGACCCCAAAACGTGATGGCATGAAAAGGCCATTTGTTGAGTATATCCTCCTCATTTCTCTCAGCTTCTCAGGCTTGTATTTTCTGGGACTTTTAATTAAAAGATAATACCAAAAGATCTTTGGGTTTTAAATTAAATTCTCCTATTTGCCTGCTTCCTGCAGAAGTGTTTAGCCTTTCCCATCAAATCTCTCTCAGCTGTCAGTGAAAGACACCAATGCACTCAACAGGAAGAGTGAAATGCCTTTCTCTGCCTCCCTCTCCTCTCTTTTTTTCTTTCACCAGCACACCAGGATGTCAGATCTGAAGAGAAATTTATGCATTTCCATAGTGGAGGTGATGGGGACCTGGTTGTGTCATGGATTGATCACCACAACAAACAGAGGCTGCTGGTCCTCAGGGACATTCTCACCCAATACAAGCAGTTTTGTAACATTTGCAGGAAAATGAAGCCATAATAATGGAATAAACCAATCCAAATCCACAAAAATCCCACAAAACCTACAAAAGAAAAAAAAAAAAAAGGGTATTGCACAGCCCTAGACCCAAACTTTTCATCTGGAACTTGCCTTGTAACTGAGATTGTTTTTACACCAGATACCTGGCTAGCTTACAGCCTTTTAAATATCTTACTCATCTCTGTACTTCCTAAGAGGTAATAGAAGGAATGAAATAGGTAATAGAAAAAAATGAGATAGGCATATATTCATTTCTATGACATTCCCTTAAATGTTAATATTTTAGTCTGCATTTTAAAGAGAATCACAACACCATTTACCAAAGATCCAAAGATGAAGACACAAAACTTTGCAAAAAAAAAAAAAAAGGCAGATTAGTCAGTGAAGATTAAAATTGCTTTGACTCCAGTACTGTAATTTAAGGCAGAACATGGTCAGATAAAATGCTTCTCTCTAAGTTTATTTCCTCTCTCTCTGCCCATCTTCCCCTTACAAGTTGTTACTTCATTTCAGTGAGAAGGCTGAAATCAATATAATGAGTAGAAAAGCACTCAAATTAGAGAAGTGTGTGTCAAGTGGCAGCATAAAAAGAACAAGTGAGAATTCTGTTCCAGCAGAAAATCTCCAAAAAGTCTTGCACGCCATCAACGTGGATTCATTTCCATAAGAAACAAATTGGCAGTTGATGCTGATGAAGGCTGCCCTGCACTTTACTGCTAATAAGTGACACCAGAGGCCTTATTACAAAGTATTTCCAAACATAAGAAATTCAGTAATGGGGCCCCCAAGGGCCACGTCCACCAACTGCAGCCCTGCCCATGTGCACAGCCACGGGTTTCCAAGGAAACCAACCCGAGCACAGAAGCCTTGTCAGACTCTTGGGCAGGGAAGTTGGGCAAAGCCTTCCCAATATTTTCATTTTGCCATAGGGCCAGAGAGTCAGGAAGAATTCATTTTCCTTGGTCTTGGGCTACAGAGTCAGCCTGAGTTTAAATATCAGGTATTGGCATCATCTGAACACATAATGCAATCAAAGAAATGCAATCAGTGTGTCACAGCTGCGAGTGCTCAGGGTATATTCCTCACTTCTTGTTTTACTTTTTAACAGTTCAAAAAGAATGCAGCACATGAATGAGGACCACCATCAGCCATGTCCCCTTCCTGGACCTTCAGGGAGCAGAAGAGTATCAAGTATTTGGTTTGTTCATGCTTACCTTTGATCCTGCTTGTGCTGCTGATTACACCAGCAATGTCCTCCCAAGTATGGGGTCAGCTCTGCCTTCTCATCTGTCAGCTGTTAGACTGCAACTTTCTCAAACTTATCTAAAGTAATACCTGTAGACCTCCTAAAACATGGCCCCTTCCATGCCCAAACCATTATCCATTTCCATGCCAGCTGAAGAATCACTTGATTCATTTGGGAATTTTCAGGCTTTTTGTAAACACCAAGGTTGTTTACAACATTAACCTTTGAAAGCCAGGAAAGGTAGAACACCAGGATTCCACTTTAAAATACAGCTCTTTAAGCTAGAAGTAAACAAATCCTGCATTAGACTACTTGAGCATTCATGCCATAACAGGATAAACCTTAAGAATAACTTTCTTTGGTATTCCCAGGCCAGGTCTCTGCAGAAAACAAAGTTGTCTTTCCTGCACAAATATGCAAACCACCCTCTCCTGAGCTCACAGCTGCACAGGAGTTAACAATGCACATTTCTGCTTTAACTGTTAGGCTACATTTAATTAATTAGGAAAGCACTGACTTGTCCCAGAGGAAAGAGCAGAAACAACAGCTCTGTACCCCCTGGTTAGTAATTTTGGAGGTAACACACACCATTGTCACCACCTGAGAGCCACCAGCACTCAGACCTGGCACAGGCACCTGCTTGCAGGGTGATTTCCAAGGCCAGCGTCCTTAAAGGACAGATGGGAAAGGACTCCCCCAGCTCCCTCCCAGAGCAGTCTCATAGCATCACTCTTGTAAGCTCAAAAAGCACATTACCTACATTTCATTAAAAACAAATCCTGGGAGAGGTTATTTTCCCTTCAAGAAACCAAGCAAGAAATAAGGTTATAGGTACTAAAACACCTGCAGTGTATATTAAATTCACTGAAGTTTTGATTAAACATCAACTCTGCTTCATAGCAGAAGGGAAAAAACTCACTCATGTACAAAGAGCCCCCCCTTTTGTCTTTTCCTCACCTCAGAATCTCACTATTTGTTTTTTTCAGTATAGCATTTTGGATATCTTTAAAACATTATGCCTCATGTTTATAGCCATAAACCTGTTATTCACTGGGGTTCTAGCTAGATATCTCATTTTTACAGTCTGGAGAGGCAGCTGCTTTCTCCATGGATCAATATATTGGAAACCATCCCAAACCAAACAGGAGGAGGCTTCTCATCCTTGCAGCAGAACGAGCCAGTCTCAGATCTGGACACACCTGGTGACTTGCAGTGCCATTGTCTTTCCACTCACACTGCAGGAGCACCAAACTCTCAGCACTGCCTGGCAAATGCAATTTCTGCAGGTGCCTTTGTGCAAGTGATGCCCCAGATATTACTGCTAACTCTGTCCAAACAGGCTGTGGTCCTCCCCTCTTAAAGATCATCTGCAAAACCAGAATCTGAATAAAGAAAGCTAATTCATACAGCTAAGACAGAGCTGCAAGAATGCAGCAGTCATATTTTCTGGCAAAATCCCTTTGCCCAGGATTCTTCTCCTGGGAAGCTGAGAAGCCTCAGAGAAACAGGAAAACAATAATTATCTGATTTGTTTCTGTTGTGTTTTGCTGCTTTGGAATGTGTTTGGGCATTGTTTACCAACAGGTGATTGTTCCATTGGTTTCATGCCAATTGTTTTGACTCTTTGGCCAATCAGGGCTAAGCTGTGTCAGGACTTTGGAAGGAGTCACAAGTTTTCATTATTATCTTTTTAGCCTTCTGTAAGTATCCTTTCTGTATTGTTTAATATAATACAGTATCTTAAAATAATAAATTAGCCTTCTGAGAACATGGAGACAGTCATCTGCGGAACCCCAGAAATACAACACAAGAGCTCTCTGTGCAGTGGAGAACCAGAGGGACAATGAAATATGGAAGTAACTCTGAAAATGCAGGCTCAGGCCCCACGTGGCCCCATCACCCCCAGGACCAGCAGCATCCAACATCCCAGTGTGACAGTGCTGGTCCCTGTCACCAAAGCATCAGCTCCAGCAAGGCAGCACACTCAGAAACAAACTACATTCTGCTTCTCCACATTTCCCAAAGCCCACAGGGCTGCCAATGAACCTGCAGAGCTGCAGAAACAAATCAATGCCTGGCTCTCCTCCCAAAGACGATTCCTGGCTGCGCTACCATCGACAAGGTACCTGCTGCTGTCACAGCCTGGCAGGTGACAAACCCACACGGGGCTTCTGCCACCCAGCACCAGCAGGGAGACCCTCTGCCTAACGAGGAGAGCAGAGAAACTTGGGAATGAGCACTTCCTTATTCCCTGGAAACTTCTTATTCCAGAGTTTCTTACAGCCCTCTGTCTTCTCAGCTTCTAAATGAAGGTCCGTGAATCCTCTGGCACTGAAATGGGGGTATAAAACCTCAAATTTCTTTGTGGGAATTGCCAGCTAAATGGGAGCTGTCTCCTCTTATCTATAGTATGAAAGAAATCCTAGCCTCTTTTTCTTTTTTTTTTTTCCTCCTGAATAGAAATATAAAATAGCATCATGTAGTCCTATAGTTGTGAGGAAACTGAACTTTAATGGCTTCAGCACTTGACATTATTCATAGTTAGAAAGGTCAATTTTTATCCATCACCTGAGGAAGATTGCTCTGCTTCCAGCCAGTGACATTGTTGAGAATTTGCTACCTTTAAAACAAAGTTTCCTTCAAAGCCAAGAGTGTTTGCTGCTGAAGTATTATGTAAAACTCCAATCTACTGCAAATGCTGACAATACCAGCTGCAAAGGTCTTTGAAAACACTGCTCACACAGCATGAAAATTCTGAGCAAATGGAAAGTTTTATAGCAATTCTATACACATAACCCTTGCTTTCACAATTCCAGTTGACACTTAAATATTTAAAACCAACAAGGGACATATGGGTTATTTATTCTCTTTTTTTATTTTTAATTCTAGTTCTTAAAATAGTTTCTAACTCAGTTATTTTAAAACAGAAATGGCACCATTTTAGCACTGAACTTGTGGGCAATTCATCAGGTTGTGAATTCTAACCTGACACTTACAATACACCAAATGCTTTTTCAATGCTGCTGTTGCACCATCTGCTTTGATATTGCTTCAGAATTATACTTAAAAATATGTAGCTGGAAGCAAAACGAGGTTTATAGAATTTGACTACAATCTTTATCTTTCTGGGAGGGAGGATTAATCTTCAGTGCTTGAAAGCTTTTATGCTTTATAATTTTTGACAACATTTGAAAGAGAGAACACAATTGGCAGTGCCACAAGGATGTAAAAGTTTGCTCTTTTTAAGTTGCAAAATAGTTGTGTTCTTGTTATGTTCTAAAGAATATTTTGAGTGGTGTCATTTTTCTCGTCAAAGTCTAACCCACAGATCTTGCTGGAATTTGTTTTAATTTTTCTTTCAAGTGGGTATGACAAAAAATTATATAACTTTGAAATACAAGGGTACAGTAAAACACATCTCCAAGGGATAAAGTCCGTGTTATTTTCTTACAGACTCTAAAGAGCAAAATTTACTCAAAATCTCACTTCTGTAGAAGGACATGCGTGAATGGAGAGGTTTCACATCATTACAGCTTCATGTCATGGTATAAATATTGCAGATTTTACAGTTTCAGTTGAAAATTTATACAGAATAATCAAGTGGCAGAGTAGGGAGGCAGACAGTTTTATGAGATGTACTGTAATTGTTCTGACCTGCTCCTGCTACTGATGAAATAGGGGCCATAAAGTGAAAATCTTACTGTTTCTTTGTCCTTGGTCTAAGTTTGACCTAAATGTTGCAAATCTTATGACAAAAAAATGAAGCCATTTCTGTTTGCTTAGCTGTTAGCCATTTTCTGTGTGTTAGTTTCTATTGCTGAAAGCATTTATTTGGAAAACAGATTTTACTGGAACTGTTGAGTGGGAGGCTCTCAGACTCTCCCCAGTGCTGGCCTCTGTCAGAAAAAGCATCCAAGACTAAATAGATATGGAGTATAAATTGCACTTTAAATCTCATTCTAATTCCTCATTATTCCAAGGAAACAACCAAAACAAAACACTCAATTTTATCTTTCTGAACTTTTCTTAATAGCAAAACATCAATAAAGATGAAGTAGTTAAGTGTATTCATGCCTTTAAAAAACATGTATAAAATACAAAAACAAAAGAACCACCATGGAGACATCACCTGTGCTAACACATTACTACCTTTCATGGTATGTTTCTTTATCTTGGTCTATTTTAAATGTGCAGGGTGAAGGGTTTTATCCCTTCTCAAGAGGATTTATTCCTTAAACCTGATGTAAAAATTCTTTGTTAGACCAAAGGCAGAACTGTGACTTGAAGCATTTCACCCTTTCTACAGAGGGTGCTCTACAGCTTCTGCTTTCAAAGAGGGAGGCTCACAATTCTCAGAAATCACAAGCAAAGTCATTTGGATTTTAGTGCAAGTGCAGTGAATTCACTTGAGCTTGGGAAGAGAAGCCCTAGGGAGCATCAGACCCCACTCTGCAAGAGGATGTGCCCTTTAACAGGAAATACTGATTTTATTCTTGGAACAGTTCTTCATTCTGCCCTTCATTATTTTTTTTTTTTTCCCAACATGGTTTGCTGCTTCAGAATGTTTTTCCCCAGTGTTAAGAGGGCAATCAGGACAGTTAAGTCTCTGTCTGAGATTCCAGTTCCTTTACAGTTCTGCTTTAACTCTGACACCTCCTCCCTTCACCCCAGCCTCTCTTCATTTCCCATCCATTGCACTTTTCCTCACACTCCTCCAACCTTGTTTTACCCATTGCACAAACACTTTTAAACAAGCACCTTGGAACACTCACCATTTTGTGCTTCTCTCTTAGGGGTGGCTAATGCTGACAAGGCTCATTATTTGTTCTGTAATTATCTCCTGAAACTTCCCATTTGCTGAGGAGAAGAAGGAGAGCAAAATGCAGTAAGATTGCTGACACATTAAGGCTTCTGCCTATCATGCACTTGCACTTCCTTGCTTTTCTATTTATCTATTTCTCTTTCAGAGCTCTTTGCAAGAAGGATTTTTCTATGGGCCATAACCAGGGCTCTCAGATAAGAGAGCAATAGTGATAACACTGCTTCCAAAGCAGGGGGTGGTTTTTGCTCATTAAAAACCAAATTTCACATCCATTGACATGTGTGATGCTAATTCAACTGGAAGCACTCACATCATCCTTCAAAAACTAACACTGCAATGACTGAGGATGGCTCAGCGTGATGGATTAAAAATGCTACACAAACTTCAGAACTGAGCTGTGTAGGTGAGAGTTATTCTCATTTGCTGAGCAGGGGGCTGGTGTGCAAAGAGATGATGTGGTTTACAAAGTTCCTGTGCTAACCCACCAGTATCCAACTGCATCTGGGTCTGGAAATCACTGAGAAGGGATTTCTCTGCTTGGTCACCAAGCCCAGCATGAACTGACAGAACCCAGGGCACAGCAAAGGTTCCACTCCTCTGAGCCTTCCACTTTTAATACTAAATACCAACAGTCTCTTCCACAGGATTGCTCTGATACCCCCAGTATCCCCAAATTATATTTTACCTTCATTTATTTGTTTTCAAAATGTAAAGAGCTTCTGTTAATGCTGCAACACGTATGCAGCTGTCTGGTATTTTCTGCCTTGCTCTTGGAGAAGGCCCAGAGTAACATATTTATGTTTTCTCCAATACATGTGAAACTGTGCTAATTATTGCATCAATGAAAAAATTATCTGAAATGTCTTTGGCAAAGCAGAAGTAAACTACATAACATCCACTGCAAACATAAACAAAAAAGACAAATCCAAAATTCTCCCATCAACTGAGGCTCTTGAGTATTTGTTAGATTGTAAAAATTGAAAAAATAAAATCAAAATCCCATCATTTTGTTCCCCTAGTACAGACGAAATAAATGGCAGCCAATTCACTTCAAACAACATTCCTGCACACAAAGCTGGTGACATAATTAAGAAATGTATTCAAGCTATTACTAATTTAACATAGCTCATCAATACTTCCATCAGAAAGCTGTTTATGGCCAACAGTGTCACAACTGAATTTATGCATTGTAAATACAAATATATTTTATTCATAGAAAATTCTTGTGACTTCAATTATGCAATAAGTATTTATTTGGAATTCATTATTTTTTGTTTGATAACCATCATTAATTCATGTCCAACTGATTAAGCCTGCTGTAAAGCTTTAGTGAACATTACACAGGGTAAAACATAAATTTGTAGAGCTCTGTATTTTCCCCAACTGCTTCAAGTGGAATGTGTGGACAATGACATAATACTATTTCACACAACCACTGAGTTTTGTGTTACAAAAATATATTTCAAGGCTTTCTATTAAAAACAATGTGAATGTCTAGCAAACAATTATTTATTCCAAAGAGCTTCAGCTTCTTGCTGCTTTTAGACTGCACTGAGTTGTTTCTGTTTTCAGTCCCCTTTTGCATTTCTGCCTGAGATTCACATGCAGGGTGTTCCCTGCACTCCCCTCACTTTGCAGGCAGGCAAATGCTGCTTCCCAAACAGCCCAGCACCCCTGCCTGCCTTAGAAAGGGTGGGATGTTTAGGAATACATAGTAAATTTAATCTTCCTCCACATTTTTTTCTTAAGCAGAGTGCTAAAATTTGTGTTGGAATATAAAGTAAGGTTCATATATTCCTGAACTGGCTTTTCTTTTTATATTGCTTTTGCTGCAGTTTTCTGAAGTTCACCAAGAAATCAGCAGCAAAAAGCACAAATTAAGGCAGCAAGTACATGACAGAAAAATAAAGACTACAGAGGTACAATTTTCTGTACCACAGATAAATCTAGTTATCCAAGGAATCAGAAGTTCAGACTGATGCATAAAAGCATTTCACCCAAGTTAAAAGCACAAGACAGAAAGATTTAAGTAGTCCAAACCAAAAAATGCCTACTCATAAAACCAAACAGCTGTGTTGAGATAATTTCAGATAAACAAGGGGAGCATGAAGCCAGAATTAATGGACCAAAATAGCTATGCTGGAAATTAAGGCCAATTAGCAAATAAAATAATAACTGAAGTTGTTCTTCCCCTTCTATATGCTGAGTTTGAGATGCTAATTTCAAGCTGACACCAACAAAAGGCAGGGACCAGAAGGAGTTGCTGTGCTGCACACCCAGGTCCTGCAATTTCCCTTTTACTCCTGTTTGGTCACAGTTACAGAGAGACAAAGCCCAGGAGCCAAAGAGAGCAGTGAGCCCAGCTGGGCTCCTGTGGCCAGAGCTCCTCGGCCCTTGTTCTCCTCCTTTGGGACCTTTTGGGCTTTGCCATTCATCTAAAGAGCCCAGCTTTTCTGGCCAGCACTCAAAAATCTATTTCACCAAAAAAGCAGCTACAAATGACATTTTAATCCAACACTGACTATCTGCCAGCCTCAAAACAGCAAGAACCACTGACTTCTGTGTTCACATCACTGTTGTCAGACTCATTTGTGAAGCTGGCTCTGGAAATTTCTAGCACTGCTGATAGCTACATCACACACTCCAAGAATTTATTTTGAATCTGTAAAACCACATGTTCACTTTCCAATGTGCCTGAACTTACCTGCAGGACAAAAGACAAAGGGAAATATTTAGAGCCATAATTTATGTATTTATATTTTTAAACAGCTAATGTAACTTGACATGCAGAGAGAAGACTTTTATATGGTAAAGAAAATCGAGAACATCAAATACCACAGTATTAGTCATTGCTTTTGATGGTAAAATATATTATTCATAATAATTCCTGCTAAATTCAATTAAAATATTAATATTGAAAGATGTTATTCATAAAACAAAGACTGATTATCAGTTAGCAGTACCAAAAATCTAGATTTAAAATTTTAAGAGTGCCTCATAAAGGAATCCTTCATGAAAGGAAAGATATGGCTGGTTTCAATGAAAATCAACCTAGTGGAATATACAGATTAAAGTCAGGAATTTCAGTGTCCTTGTGCTTTAGAGGTGACACGGAATTCTAAAATGAAACCCAGGAGGTAGGAAGACCTTAAGTGGATTTAAAGAGCTCTCCTGCTTTCATGTAGTGCTGAAATACCAAACCACATGATTTTAAAAATTCATTACAGGTCTCTCCCATTAAGTTTTTTCTTGATGGACTGTGGTTTTAGAGAATTTGTTGTTTGTTTTTAAGAAATCCAACTGGAAATGCATTGTGATTATCTCTCTCTGAAGATAAGCACTTCTCTTTTTAATAAACTCTCATTGCTCACTGGTAATAATTCATTTTTCACATACTGTCAGCCCATGCAGACACAAAGATTCTCTACCCTAAAACACCAGCAAGGAGAGCATCTGCAATTCTTATTCTTTAGGATTTTACCTAAACTGAAGTAGCAACACAGTCATCCTAGGGAACATCATCACCTAGGAAATGGTGACAGCACCTGGTTCCCTTCTCCTGGGTTGAAATGAGATGTGAAAATGCGCTACTGCCATTTCTATTAATCTAAGTCTGTGTCCTCACCACTTCCTTCTTAGTTAAGGAGAGAATTTCTTTTTGTTGAGAACTGCAGTGAGCAGATGGACATCATATTCTACTGCAATAACACTGCTTTACATCTCTCTGACAATATAACAGCACTCTGTATATTAGTGTAATTTACTCCCACTTTAAGTCTCTTTTTCACTGACAGAACAGCATGAAGAGATCTTCATGTAAGTGAAAAGAAGTCCCCTGTGAATTCCAGGAAGGAATTGTGACGTAGTGAATGCAAAACAATGAACAAAACTTGGATGCTGATGGAAACCATGCAATTAAAATATCATTCTGACTTAAGGGCTTTCCAAGTGTTGCAAAGTAAATAGGTATTATCTATTTAGATCACACTTCAACATCAAATCACATGTTCCCTGATCTCCAGAGATGATAGCACTGGGAAAACATGATTGGTACATTATGGTGCATTAATCACCAATGGTGGTGTGCCTGAATTGCACAAGAACGGCTTGGGAGGGTTTCAGACTCCTGCAGCATCACCCCAACACATCCCTGGCACTACTCACTTCTGTGGGGATCATTCTCACAAAAACAACAAAATTAAACCCTCTGTCTTGAAGGGTGACGCCAAATGGCATTATTAGATATTGAGCACCTTCACCATGCCAGAAATCCTGGGGTATGAGAGCCTGCTCTGCTTTGTGCACACAGTGCAGAGTTACACACATTTACAACCAGTGCTGCTGTCTGTGCTACTTCCAGGCTTCAATGAGCCCACATCACCAATACACTTTCAATTAACCTTCATCTATATTTCCTAGTATCAAAACCAATAACCAACTGTTATCATCTATAACCAACTGTCATCATCACTCCACAACCACCCCCAAACAAACATAGAATTAACCTCAGAACGAATCCGCCCCCCCAAAAAACCAAACAAAAACACAAACCATGATGATAAGTCATCAACCAATCATCCACCAAATTTTGCATTCTTGTAGCTTTTAAAAAGCATGACACTGAAGATGTCAAGATGGCTGCCACACACACCCAAGGACAAAAGACATAGTCCTAACCTTACTGTTAGTTTTTGCTAGGTATATACATGCAAATATCCAGTGCAGATGCCCTGGACACCTTAATTAGGTAGACTGCTCAAATTTAGCAGACAAGTTTTATAAAGATAGACAAATGTCCAAAGTGTCTGCCTTCCCACCCTCCATGTGTCCCTCAGGAGCTGGGAGAGGAGGCTGTGCCAAGGGAGCCTCTGCCCTGCAGGCTGTGCTGGAGCATGCAGTGTGCTCTGGAAATGGTGCAGCTCGGGATGCAAACCCACCTGGGGCAGCCCAGAGATGGGGGATTTATTAAATTCCATTGCTAACAAGGCTGTGTGTAGTACACGCTCTCAAGGGATGTGATTTTGCAATGCTCACCTCACAGGCATACCAGCAGATGTTTTACTAACCACTCCAAGGAGGAGCTTCATACAAATGAGGAGAGATGCACAACACAGCACCTCGTGCTTCTCCCACACAGAGTTGATTATACATAGGGAAGTAACTTGAGGTTTAAGATGCTGCAACACTCCCAGATATATCCATCTTATCCTCCAGAGGCTTTCCCTCTACTACTTCTTAAAACTACAAGTAATAATCCTCCTCTCTGATGTGGCATCTGATCTACTACAAGAAGCAAGTTCTTGTCTCCTTACTGAAAACACTAGGCTAAACCCCAGATCATCTGCATGGCCCTCCCTTCCTCATCCCAGTCCCATTCAAAAGTGACAGCAAAAAAAACAGAATTCCCATAATGATGAAAGTTTAAGTCTGACAAACATATATCCCAGGCATTCAGAATTAGATTTCACACCCAGACAAAACTCATAACCTAGCTTTGCAATGTGTCCATCAACTGGTTTATCAGCATGAGATCTGGAAAATGGTGTAAAAACTATCTTGAGTAGACCTGAATGGCAGAAATGGCAATGGATAGGATGCAAAATCAAAAGACAGACAAACTACAGAACAAAAACAAGCACATGCAGTTTTAAATAACTGAACTGTAGTTAATCTCTGTCTACAGTTTTCTCTTGTTTCCTTACCTGTCCACTCCACCTACCAAAAAGAACAGTTATAGAACTATATAGTTGTTGCTGACAATAAAAATCTTCTGCATATAGGAAGTGGCCAAGTAAAGAACTTTATTTTGTGCATTTGCCATTTGTTTTCTGCAGCATTTCTACCAGTCTGTATTTTACAGAATTGTGATATTAATATAATACAATTTCAATCCAAATTTTACAATTTCAAATATTTTTTTTCAGTTGCAGGCATGTGCACCATTAAGTCACCACAAAAATTCTTCCTGTTGCACTTTCAACAAGATACTCAAGCAATTCATAGTGAAGCAAATTATGAGAATGAATCCTTGTTCTCATCACTGCACTTTACAAATGGGACACTTGATTTTATTTCTTTCCCATATTCTATAGCAAAAATGTTGCTGAATGTGAGCAATTAGGACTAAGAAGGGGTGGTAAGGGAGGGCTCACAGTGGGTTGTCATAAAAAGCTGTTTAAATTGCAGGGAATGGAGTGCCTCAGTGCCTTAGACAAATATTCCACCACTCAAATGATCAACTAACTTAATTTTCTGCATGTGTTCTATGGGTGTGTTTTATTAATAAGTTCTCAAAAACCTTGCATGGTATTTGCAGGATTTATCTCAGCAGCTTTCTCGCTGTTTTTTCCCCACAATTGGAAGGCCACCTACTTTGAGTTCCTCATGGCTGATTTCTTTCTCCACTAATGTTCACTAGCTATTGTTTTATTGCAATGTATTTACAAGAAACAGGCAATTTTTTAAGGTGCCAAGAGCTTCAAGCTTTGTTTGTTTATAGCTCCTCTGTGCACTGCTACATTTTTTCTTGGATTCAACTGCCAATGTAAGGGATTAAGGGGCTAAACGAGTTTGACTGGTGCAGGAATCTTTCAAATATGTTCTTCTAGCTCAAACTCTTTCAGTGGCAGTTTTTACTTAACGATAACTGCCAAAATAAAAATCCCCTGGTGCAGCAGGAGTGACAAAACAATCACACTTCTCAGGCACAATTCAATATCTATTCACACCTCTGAAAAAAAAATGAAATAAAATAAAAGTTGACAAAATTATAAAGCTCTGGCCTGTTGGTGTGCCTTTGCTGGGGTTTTTATTTAGGTTTTTTAATGCCCCAAGTAATCTTCTGACTGTTAGAAAGGGCTGGAGTGAATGTTTGCTGACTTGTGCTCTACCCCCAGGGCAATCATTATTCAATTAAGCTCTTGTACGTGAAAATAACTTTTCTTTAGGCTATCCTACAGAAATCTTGCACAAACACTCTGTTCAGTTACTGCCTTTTTTTTCAGGTTACCTGATAATTTTCTTTGTCTACTGGTCTCCATATTCCAGTGATGCTTGTAGAGTTTTGTCTCTAGAAATGGAAATTATTCCTTGCATGACAGCTTTACCTATATCTTTCTATGGAGGGTTGAGATGTCAGTGTTGATGAACAGAATTATTTATAATAACAGATACTAAATTCAGGGCCAGCCCCAAACCCACCTCTGTGCTCATTCTTGACCAGTCCTGCTTTGTACACATAGAGATTAAAGTTGCAAAAAACCTTTAGCAAGGATGGAAATGCGTCTCTCTTGCTCTTACATTATTTTTAGCTTCTGGTCCTCAAAGTGAAACATAACTGCGTTCATCTAAACCTTGGCAAGTATGTTTTCTAAATAATGAAATAGATATTGCCTACATGGTGTTTTTCAATAGTAAGATGAAGACAACTGTCCTCATTCTCTTCCGTTTTGCTCATTCTCATACTCTTCTGTTTTGTTCATTAGATTTAAGCATTTCAACTACAAACTGTTGTTGGTGGGTTTTTTAAATTATGGATAGCCCTACATCAAGATTTTTTTAAAATACACACAGAAACAAACTTTTACCAAAGTTATTTTTTAAAAGATGACTGGTGAGTTGCAGTGTAATTGTGGAAGAGCAGGAAACAGAAATGAAAGAATCACCAGAATGAGATTCATTTTGATCACACAAGTGAATGCCCATAAAAATACTCCTATTAGAATCTGTAGATGACAGAGTAACAAAAAAAAACATATGGAAAGCCTTTAACGCTTGAGAAAGTTGTGTTGAAACAAGTACTGAGCAGAGTTATAGACCAGGGAGACAGAGTACAGGTCCTGCCAAGTGTGAAGCCAAAAAAGCTGCAATTGTGACAGTGTAGATTAAATGGAAAGGTAATTCAGATAATCTGTCATGGTGCTGGGTACAAACCAAAATAAAACCCAATTCAGTGTCTGACAAAGAATGAGCCAAGGGTAAGAACAAGACAATGTTACAGACTGTGTGACTACACAGTGTCTGGTAATCAGAGAGAGCTGGGAAATTCGAGGAAAAGTGTAAATATACAGCAACTAAGGCTTCAATGTTAAAAAATGTGTCTTGTTAGTAGACAAAGGCTTTATCTCTTCAGCCTACCTGAAAGGGTTCTCCAGTGCTGTGTAATTCCAGCACCTAAGCATCTCCATAGAGCAAAGACAGAGAGCAACGAGAGCAAGACAGAGAACCTCAGCTGTGAGGCAAACACTGCTGACACTGAGGGTGACTGACCACTGCAACAATCTATAAAAACCAACCACAGATTTTCCCATCTCTGGGCATTGAAGGCTTTCTGAAATACACACTTATTAAACAGTGATCTCCCCACAAGTTATACTTGTAGCATGACATTGATAACCCATGAATAACCACACCATCCGAGTCACAGAATGACACTGCATATTTGAAACGTGTCAGAGAAAACACCCCATGTGTTTTACCTCTGCAACATGTGGAAATAACCATATCTCAGTCAACTCTGCGTCTACATCTCTTTCTTATTTTGTCTAAAAGTATCTCTATGTATTTCTCAGAACCATTCCCTCTTGGAAGGAGGGAAGCTTGATAGCTCTTGGCGCGAGAGAACATGTGATTAACACGTGTGGGCTCACCGTTCCTCATTTGAGAATACTGCCTTCATTTGTATGGAATACAAATATGTCACATTTCCTCAGTATCGGAAACAGGACATTTATATTTATGAGGATATAAACTCATTTTCTCAAGTCTCCGATATTTGTTGAAAATTAATCATCCCCTTGCGAAACACATTCACTAGAATATTCATAGGAAGCAAACATAATGAATAATCATATTCAACTTTCATAATCAAAAGTTCCCAAAGCAATTTACAGGAGATAAGTATCATTATCCCCATTTATGGTCAGGGAAACTGAGGCATAACATTCACTTGCTCAACATTAAATCGCAGAAATGTGTTGCACCTTAGATTTTGGCAAAACCCTAGAATTGTTCTTCCTCTAATGCATAAAGATAGTCAAAAAAAAAAAAAAGGTTTTAATTTCAATGAATATTAATATGTTTCTGTGATCTCCAGAAAGATTTCCCTCAAGCAACTGATAGTTTTCCACAGTGTTCAGCATGTCTGTTTTCTTCAAGGCCTACCCATTTCCACTTGAGTTCCTGAACTATTATACTAAAAATCTGGGAAAACTTAAAGCAGGTTTCTTGACTTTATTTGCAGCAATGTTGAGACATCAGAAATACTATGCACAGTCTCTACAATAATTTTTACCTTCCTTCTGCTCTAAAACCTCTGTTTATACAAAAAGATTTAATAATGATACAAGGCCACCCTAACCAAAGTTTGCTTAATCTAGAAATTATCGCTTAAAATTATAAAGGGAAAATAACCTCAGTTTAATTTTGAAATATTTCAAATTCATAAGATACCCTTCTTCTATTAAGCACTATCATTTTAATAAGGTTAAAATAATTTAATCTTCACAAAAAAAAGAATTTATCCTCATTTTCAGTGAAGGGGGAAAAAAATCAGATTTGCTCAGCTAAGAGAAATGAGAACAGTGAAATTGTAAAATATTTCACAGGCATATCCTTTCCATTTATGTACCTCAAGTTTGATGATGAAGTCAGTTCACAGCTCTACTTAACGAGCAGAACTGTATATATACATATTCTCTCCCCTTACTGCTGAGTTTAATAGTTCCTTTTAAAATGATATACACCAATGTAAATATAGTTAACATAAAATAATTATATTCACAAAAATATTTATTAAATTTACTTCTCCACATAAAGAGTGAAAAATAAAATCTCCGTGCTCTGCTCAGTGATTTTAATGTGAAACTGCCGGTGAAGTCGTCAACACATTCTCAGTGTAATACATTAAGCCAGCATGTGTGGGTGTCACATAATTGTAGACAATTTAGTGACTGAATTCCTTTAGGGTTTTAGAGCCCTACTATGTTTTTGCTTGGATACCTCTTTTCTGGGTCATTAAGACATGGTTGTCAAAAGAATAGATGAAACAAGCTCTTAATGCTTTATTGCTGAATAAGAGTTTGAAGGAGTTGCTCAGCCTCAGCACGCAGGGTTTACAGCTGCAAAGCTGTATTTCAGCTCACACACACCCCCTCTGAAGCTGCATGCTGAGGGTGGAATTCATTTTGGAGGAAACAATGCAGAGTTTTCTGGATTTTGATGGCAGATCTCACATTGCTGTATTATCTGACATGATCCCCTTCTTTAATGCACACACTGCTTCCTCTGCACCAGGAGCTGCTCACCACCAAGGCTGGCCCACAAGGAGTCCTGGAGAAACTGTTTTGACCACAAAAATGGAGCAAATCTCATTGTTCTACACTCCTAGGACAATACATCCCAAATCATATTGTGCCCTGTTCCTAGGGCAAACCCACCCTAAATCACATTGTGCCCTGCTTCTAGGGCAAAAACACCCCAAAAATCACATTGTGCACTACTTGTAAGGCAAACACACCCCAAATCACACTGTGTTCTGCTCCTAGGGCAAACACACCCCAAAACACACACTGGTCATAAGGGAAATAGACCCCAAAAATCACATTGTGCCCTGCTCATAAGGGAAATCGACCCCAAATCACATTGTGCCCTGCTCCCACCTGTGCTGCTCCTAGGGCAGACATGCCCCACATACACAGAGCTTGGAGAAATGTGACTGGCAAGGTGGTGAGGAAAGTACAGCAGCAGCAAAAGGAAAATCAAGTGAAATGTGGGCCCAGGGCTCAATGAGGTGAAGGATGCAGTGCTGAGGGATACAGGAAGGGCTCAGGGAGATAAATGTGCCAAGGTTTGCCCGCAGAACTCCTGGGGCACACCAGAAGTACCCCTATCAGAAGATGATTGAGCCACATTTGAGCAAACTGGACACACACACACAAGTTCAAGCAATGAGGCAGGACAAATCCAAGAACTTGGGTATACCAAAGACTTGGTCAAACCAGGTAAAGCTCAGTGGAGAGCTGCCAGCACAGGAGTGACTGCTGCACGTAACCTTACACAGAGGTGGAGAGATGTTTTCTTCTGCCTGGAGAAAACACACAAGGCTCAGAGGGAAAAAGGGGCAGGAAGGGACCTCTGCTTTGTAAAACTGCCTGCTGGGAGATGCCAAAGCCCAGCTGAAGGGAGTGGAAAAGGAGAATCTCTACCCTTGGAGATATTCCATACTAATCTTCAAGGCCATAAGAAACCCTATTCAATTTCCAAACAAGATAATTACAACTTGTTGATTTTAAACACCAAAATGACTCTGCTTTCATCATCCACATGTGACCTCATAAAACACATTATCACAACAACTACAATCTATTGATGGTAATCATCAACCTGATTAGGATATCAAAATGAACTCATAACATCAACATAATCATAACTGCTTGAGGAGGACTGTCAGCTTATTTTCTCTATATGACAGTTGCTATTAAAACCTTAGAAGAAACAATCTCTAGCACTTTTCCTAATTTGCATAAAGTCTAAAATTTGGAGACCATTTTCTAAGGTTTGTCATTCTCAAACTTACTCCCTGAACTCCTCACCTTTAAGGACACACTTATCTTCAAGTTTTACAATTCTTGTTTGGATGATCCAAAATGAGGAGGAGTTTGGGAAGGCACGGAGGATGACAATGAAAGAGTTTCAGAGAAATCAAATAAGTGAAATCAATGCCATTTTAAAACATGTCATACTAGCCCAGCTGCCAACAAAACCTCAAATTCTGTGATATTCTGCATGTTAAAGTAAATATCCACAAAACTGGAGGAAAATCCTATAGGATTAAGCTGGTGCAGATGAAGTGGAAAAATAGAAACACGTCAATGGAGGAAACAGTCTGGAAGGCTGAGTGAGAAGTCAGTCTACTGCAAATTTACTGTATGATTGTGAGGCAAATAAAAGGTTAGGAGAATCTTGGGTGATTTAGAAATGAAAAGTCAAGGTGCTGAGAACAACTCCTCTATACTTCTGGGAGTTATGCATCAATTCTTGACAGTTCAGTGCAGGAAGACAGGTGCATTTGACAGATGTACTTTTTCTGCAAGACTGAAGAAAATTCCAGACGATTGCAATAAAACACTCATTTCATCCTCCAGAACTGAGCAGAGGAGTGTGTTGAAACCCTAGCAACACAGAGTGCTGCAAGATAGCACTAAAACAGGTAAACAGCTGAAAGGAGAGAGGAAATGCTACTGAAACTTTCACCTGATCTTGCACTGAAACAAAATGCAATCATTTTATCTAAACTGATCAATGGCTATTCCTTCATTCACTGCTCAGGGTGGTCAGAGCATTGCTTTCCCTTCACAGCCCAGTGAGGGCGCAGGTTTAGAGGACAGGACATGGACATGACCTCCCTCAGTCACAGAGTTGTGTTTGACTTGGGTTTCTCTCCCAAATTACATTAAACTAGCCAGGCCTATAAATCCAGCTGTCTGCCTGATACAGCCAGCCCACAGGCTTTCATAAACTGCATGTAAAAGCTTAATTACTTACTTCCTTTTTAAAAACTAATTATTTTTTGGCAATTCCTCACTTTTTCCTGCCAGAAAATGGACTTGAGAGGTTTGGTTTCTTTTTTTCCCATCCTGCAAATATCAGTGAGCAGGGAGAAGAAACAGGATATAGAAGAAGGAAGTCAGAGCACACCTGACATCATTTGAAGAGGCAGCTGCTGTAACATACAAAAAGCAGCAAAAATGACCATAGGCCATCAATTCTAAAGTGTTCTGCTGAGCATGCAAGGCAAGAAGGGCCAGGGCTTAATTAAGAATATATGTTTTGATTATTAGGAAAAAACAAAGTGATTGTGGGATTAATTAGAGTACAGAACATTTTTTTCTCCCACAGGGAGAACTGAAGTTTTCATCACTTGAAACTTTAGGAAAAGATTGAATGAAAGTGAGGAGAATCCACAGAACAGCCAGGTCGTGGCTTGGTAAAGCAGAACAGGAGACATTTCCACACATCAGCCTGCTGTGTTTTCTGCCCAAATAAAACCCACTCCTGCTCAACCTGCAGCTTTTTATTTACTGCCACTCCCTTTCTCTTTGCTGTTTTCCACCTTGCAATGCAGCACCTTCACTGCACTCAATGATCACAGCCCTCCAGACCACCAAGCAAGTAAACCCCAAACTTTGTTTGCCATGGCAGAACCTTCTACATTCTCAAATATTTAATGTCCAAAGCAGCCCAACTGTTTGAAGAAGCTTAGAAACTAAATGGCTTATAGAAATTGAGGAACTGTGAAGATGCCTTGCTCAAAGAAACCCTTGCAAATATTATTATTGCTTACCACTTAAATTACAGTCATGTTTTAAGATTTGAAGCAAGTCAGATCATACTGAAACAGAACAGATGCAACAGAACTATTCTTATTCTCACCACTTGTCTTAAACAGATCTTAGTGTAAATCTCCTGCTCCTAATGAAAACTGAATTATGACTTAGGATTCTTTCAAACATCTGATTATTTACTCATCTAACTACTAATGCCTGACAAATTCAGAAAGATCACACGTAACATCTGCTGCTCCTTCCAGGGTCCTCACATTTTCTGCAGAGAGGAAGAAAGGCAATCAGTGCTTGGAGCAGCTTCCTATAAACTTATTTTTCCTACCAGAGAAATTTATTTTTGCTGGATAAGAATTTCAGCTGCTAACCCAAAATATATGTGCTTTACAAACCATGACTTAAATTAGAAGGATTTGTGAAAAACAGCAGACTTGACACATTGATGCACTTGGTAAATGCAAACCTCTTCTATGTGTGTACAGTATTGTGGAAGAAAGGAATTGCTAAACAAATTACTGCATTTCACTACCCAGCAGGGTAATAACCATAGCAACATCTCACAGAAGAGGAGGAAGGTTGAGAAATTGTAGCTCTGGGATTAGATATTTGTAGACTCCATTTTGAAGAGAAAATCTTTATTTAATTAAAAGTTTATTTAACTTTGGAGAGGGGGTAACCCCCCTCTTTTCAGTCTGCAATAGATGAGAAAAAATAATAGAAAGGTATATAACCTTGCAGAAATTATACAATGCTAATTTCATATTTTATAGCATTTTACAAAAAAGAAAAAAAATTGCATCCATACAAGTAGCTGTGCAGATATTAATCAAGCACATAAAGGGAAAAAGTGAATATCCAGAAGTTAGACAACACAATTTTCAAGATGCAGCTCCTTTTGGGACTCATCACTGTGTAACAAATGCATCTACTAATATGGTTATGAGCACAGTCTGGCTCATTTTGTATTTCTGAGCTTATAAGTCAGGTTTACCATTTCAAATTCATTTTATAAGCTGGTGGGCCATTTAAAAGGTGAGTTCAGAAACACTTAGACACAGTGCAGAAGTGAAGGAGCTGAGGTTTGTTCGGGTTTTAGAAGAACTGAAAAGTTTGCCTATCTGAAATTCTTCAGGCTTTTGACTGAGAAAACTCCCTGAATATTTCATTCCCAAGGTTTTTGGAGGTGCACTGCTCTTTCCAGTGCCAGTTGAATTTACCAAGGCAAGGATGTGACAAAACCCAATGAATTGTGTTGGACTGTGGCACCCAGAGCCACAGAAAGGCAGGAGGGACCTCCTGAGGTCTCCACCCAAGCCCTCCTGCAAAGCAAGACCAGGGTGCCAAAGTCTGTGTCCAGCAGAGTTTTAAACATCTCCATTCTTCTCTGAGCCTCATTCCAAAAATTCTCCCCTTCTACAGTGATTCTTTTTGTCCTTGCATTCAGTTGGAATTTGCCACATTCCCACCTCTGGCCCTGTTGCTGCACCCCCAGTCCAGCTCCATCAGGACATGCCCAAAACTCCCAGCTAAGTTTGACCTCCTGCTACATCCATACCAAGTTAAAGGTTATTTAAATTTATGATTGACTCAAATCCATGTCTGCTGAAAATACACATAAAATTTCAAGATTTTTTCAGTACATTTTTGTTCAGGGTATGTTCTGGATGTGCAATTTAGCTTCCATTTCTTTCTAGAAGAGATTTTTCAACCCAAGATTTTCTTTCCATTTTATTTTTTTTAAACTTTGGTTCTCCAAAAAAATATAAATTCTTATAAAACATTGTTGTCCCTCCAGTTCTGTAAGTATAGCAAGGTAAGTAAATTTGTCATTTTTTTTTTTTTTTCCCCCTGCTGCCTGCCTTCTGCAATGCAATTGCTTTATGGAATGCCTTCACAACTAAGGAAAAAACTTTCCTTGAATTCTCTGAGAGCAAAATAATCCTTGCAGAGAAGAGACAGGTAAAAGAGTTTATTTAAAAAGCAGAAACACCTAACACAGGCTTGTTCTATCAGAATAATACAGCTAATTTAACAAATTTCTAAAGTTTGAGACAACTAGCTAAAGAAATGTCAGCACAGAACTTTTTACATTCACATTTTTAACATAGTAGTATGTGAAAAGTTGCTTATTTTTTGAAACTAGCATAAATTACTGTCAATAGAAGGATTCAGTGCAAAGTGCTGATTATATTGCAAGCTTATCTCGATGCATCTTGAACCTGTCTTTGCCACAAACAAGAAATAAACTCTTACTGTGGAGGCTGTAAGTATTTTTCAATGGATGAAGATCCATACCCAAACTATTTTATACAAGCACAAAGTGAAGTGGCAACAGCAAACAAAAGTATCAGAGCATTTACCAAGTGATGTTATTAACTTATTTGATACCAATGGTTTGTTAATATTTTATGCTTCTAAAACCACTCAAGATGGTGCATTTCCATTACAGCTGATCTTCCCAGTTATGGGCACTGACTATTTTCAGATGTTTATCATCTCTTTCACTATGAAAGGCATTGCAGGCATCTAAAATATACATAAAACCCATTTTTGTCACTTCTTTGATGCACGTAGCACTTTAGGACAAAACAGAAAATTCATTGAGCTAAAGATTATACAGGACAGTGCACAGGCAAACATGACAAGCTAGATATCATTGTGAAATTAAAATATGAGATCTCTTTCAGTTTGGTAGTAAATAAAAAAATAAAGGAAAAAATACATGCCATTCCCTCCTTCTCCCTATGTGAAGCAAGTAAAGTACCTGCAATATCCATCAAACTCCCTGAGTTTACTCATTGCTTTTACTTAATGCAAATGATAAGCAATGACAGAATTAGTCCTTTCTGGAATTTTCTGTTATTAAAATAAATTCATAACCCTCTGAGGATGCAGGCAAGAAATAAGAGTGAGAAACAAAGGGACAATCTCCAACTGAGACTTTTAAAATTATATTTCATACAAAAAATATCAAGAATAGCTACTTCACATAAAACATTCAAAACCCCCATACTCCTGTGACAAAGATCTTCAGCTTTTATGGAGAACATCTACTGTTTTATCCTAAAACTCCTAAATACTCCAAGTAATGTCAAAATTGGTATGTTCTCTGTGGCCTTTCTGTAGTAATTTTGCCAACCCATTTACCCATCTAATTTAACATATCTAACAGAAACTTCAATGGGAAAGGGAATGGAATTGTTCTGAGGCAAGAAAATTTAAATTATGCACTTATAAATGGAAAATGAGTATGTGTAATCTTTATTTTAGCAAGATCCTGAAATGAAAGGTCTTCTTAAAGTGAAAATATCCTACTTTTTGCCTCCAGACTTTCCAGAAGTTGTTCCTCTGTAACATGGGATATGAATTCTATTATGTAATATGATGTTGGGTGAGATGTAGCAGCAATCATCAAAATAATACCTTGAAAAAAAATCTCCATTTCCACCTTAAAACACATTCACATCAGTCACACAATTAACAGTCACAAGTGAGTAGTTTTTTCCATACAAATGGGTACTATTTGGATATTTTCCCTTCACCCTTCCTTTGCAGTTTCCTGTATGATACAATGCCAATTCAGTAGCTTCTGCAGAAGAATTGTGTTTCTCAAAGAGGGAAAACACACTCAAATGAAATATTATAAGCTTCCAAGCAGAAGAAAGAATCTCCCAAGAGAAACTCAATATAAAACTTACATCTATTTTGATTTGGTGATACAAACAGATCTCAGTTTTTAAGCTCTGTCATATCATGAGCACTGCCTAAGTTGGTCTGCAGGATCCTTCTCTTCTGAGCCCTTTTCCATTTCTACAGAAATCATTCACACTTTTCCCTCAAGTCCACACAGGCCTCCAGTTGCTTGAGACAGAGAAAATTATTAATAACATTCTTATTAGTAATAACCCTCCTATTTACCCATAAGTCACTAAAACAGGTAGTTGACAGTCATACTGAAATGAAAAGAGAATAATACCAAATGAAACCAAAGAAATAATGAAAGCAGAATTCAATATGCTTTGAATGTGTTTAGAGTGAGAGAAAAATGCAAAGTTAAAGGAGAACCAGAAGTTTCTTTACTAAAATAGGACAGTTGAAGACAGATCATCTGAGTGTGAAACAGATGATCATCAAGATGTCACTTCACTAAGGCACAAATTTATTTATTCACTTCAAAGGCCAGGAATTTGAAAAGGTTTTTAATTACCAGGGATAAGTGGAAAGGAATAGCACAAGTGCACACGCAAAATGTAAAACCTAAGCGCAAACAGACACAACAGGCTGAAGTGATTCTCAAAGTGTATTAGTAATATAAGAAGGGAGAAAAAATAAATAATAGTAAAACTGATCTGCTACTACATGGTGGAGAAAATCCAGTAAGAGGAAAATCAAGAAAGCCAAAAATTTAATATAATTTTGCTTCAGACTGCCCTAGTGATATAATTGCAAGCAGGCTGCCAGTACAGTTATTACCAGTGAATCAGGGCAAAAACATAGGAAAAACAATCTAGGACTTTTTAGATAAATTTAATTTCAAAACAGCTAGGATGGATTTACTTCATTACAGATCTGATTGAGGCAATGTCAAAATCAATTACCAGTTGCAACTCATGACAATGGTGGAGTTCTGGACAGGCAGAAGAGGGAAAAATGTTGTTTCTATCTGCATTTAAAAATCAGGAGGCAAAAATAAGGGCCAGACAGCTGCAGAAAAGTGGGATTACTTTCCTGGAAAAGTTCTGAGATAAATAATCAAACTAGTTGTGAAATTCTAGATGACGAGATTTGGCAAAAGATTAGTCACCAGAAATACATTTAATTTCTTTCTGTAACAAGGTAATGGACACATGAAAACCAGGGGAGGGAAAAAAGGAATAAGGAAAGAAGAAAAAGATAAATGTTGAATCTCCCGTTATTTGTAAGTTCATGTATGTTCTTTTGAGCAAGCTTGGAGAAAAAAGGAAAATAAAAACAAGGCAACAAATAACAGTCACCAAACTCAAACCCTCGTGGGCTTAATTAATCTACTGCTGAGGGAGTACTAATAAGGATGGAAAACAATTTTCTGCACTTGTTAGGTGCCCACCATTAAAGAGGGAACATCAAGTCAGGTTCCTCCAGTGGCTGCCGTGGTTGTTCCTGTTTGATGGTTTCAGCAGCAGTATTAGAGAGCACACATCTTTTTGTGAAGAAAACAGAGGAGTGCAAGGTTCTACAAGAACACAAAAGCAGCTTGAACAAAACAAACGCCCCCAGAAAACTATGACTAATTGGAGAAGTAATCTAGAAAAGTGAAGGCAGTTCAAAAAGAAAAAAGAAATGCAGAGGCAAAAAAATAAATATATATATAGTGAGTAGTCAGCTAACTAGGAACCCTGAAGACCTGATCAGAAGGCTGTAAGATCATAAGTTGTTTATGACTCAGTAAATGTCATGGCCTTACAAGAACAGGAACAATTTCCTCAGAGGCATAAAAACATTCTGTCTTCCAGAAATACCAGTTCATCTAGATATCACCTGAAATATTACATCCCACTGCTGTCCAAGAAAAAAACTAAACAATTTGCAAAAGCAATTTTTAAGAATTAAAGAAAAAAAATCATATTAAGTTTGTCCTAAAAGAAGATATTTAATAAAGTGTTGATTCTTAGGCTAAAGAAAAGCAGAGAGAGGAGATTTGATAAGTCTTAATGTACTAAAAGGAAGGAAAGAATCCTTTCACCATTTGGACTTGGGATAGCACAGGAATTAATGAGCTTAACCTACAGCTAAGGAGATTTAGGTTAGATATTAGGCAAATCTTTCTAATTGTAAGGACATTTAAGCTCAGGATAGATTTTCCTAAGGATGCTGCAGGGACGTCATAACTGGAGATCTTTAGGAGCAGTTGTGTCCTCACCTGCCAGGGATGGAGAGAGCGCTGAACAGAGCTGATTCTGCTCTGAAGCAGGAAGACAGAGGACATGACTGAGATCTTTACCTGCTCTTCTTCCTCTAAAACAGAAAATTAAATTCCTGAGTGGGATCTCAAATGGACAGAATCCCAGTGTGGGAGGTGGTTTTAATTCCATGCATAAATTTCAGCTACCTACAGTGAAGGGAGTAAGAAATAGCACAAAAATTTACTGTGGGAAAATAAGGTGTCCAGGAATTTTTAAACAAATGGAACAATCTCCTAGATTTGCCTAAGAGGCATTAAAAGAGAGGCCTTCCTACTTTGCCTAAATTATTTTCACACTTGTAGCTGTATAATGTTTCATGTACTCTATATTGCTCACATTTTTATAAGGCCATTATTGTCAGAAATTTTAATATCAGATCAAGATTATTCTTTCTTTTAGTATTCTGATATGATTTTTCCTCTCTCTGCCTACCAAACCTACAGCACAGTCCAAAACAGCAATCTACAAAGCTGCTACTTTTTTTTTTTTTTTTGCAGGTTAAAATTTGTGCTGAGAATAAAGTGTTTTGCACTATCATAGCTGAGCTGATTGAATTTTTTTGTTCAATAAACCCCATGTATATTTCTGAGCTTATTCTGTTAAGAAGTCAGAACTAGTGAAGGGATTATAAAGAAAAAGTAAGCAAAGTTTCTGCCATAGTCAGGTCATAAAGTCACTTCTGGAAATGTCTCCAGCTGATCAGTAGACCCTCCTGATCCCCATTATAAAAATATTCATTCTGATCTATGTTAGCCTGGAAGTTTTCAACTGCCTTGGTGGTCCTTAGGTTGAAATTTGGTAAAAAGATTTGTAGAGTTCCAGGCACTGATTGACAACAACTGCACAGACACAACCTCCAGTGGCCCTCCATCATTCAAACTGCTGGTTTAAAACTCTCCTTCCTTTGGGAAAAATTATGAGAATTGGGGACGTAAAAGTTGCTCCAGGTCCTATAACTAAAGACAAGCAATCAGCCTACAGAAAAATCTAACCTAAGTCTTCATAAGACAGGGATGAAACTTAAACTGAATATTCTTTTGATGCTAGAAAAAGCTCTGAAACCACAGAAAATCTATTTTGACAACTGTAGGAGTTAAACTCTAATTTCAGATGCGTGGCTGTCAAAGAAAAGAACCCTGTTTCTATGCCTACAGAGATTAGAATCTGGCAGATGATCTAAAAACCCAGCTAAATATTCTTTTTATAGAGTCACCTCCCAGTCCCCTTATTCATATGAGGAGCCTTGCAGCATTCAAGAACAATAAGGGGGATTTGGCTCATCATGCTTTTGTGTTCAATAACATGCTGTAAGATAAAATCAATACAGACAAGCCCATATTAAGCTGAAGGTCAGTGCTGTGGCAGGTAACTCCTCACTCTGCAGCAGCTCCTGATTCCTCAATGCCATTCGCCACATCTGCCTTGAGATCCAGCAACCAGACATGGAGCAGCCCACTAGGATGGAACCGCCCTTTGCCAGGAAGTTTTGCACCTTCAAACACCAGCATTGTGCCCTAGAATAGCACTTGGATGAACAATTTTGCCATCATCAGATTCTCCTTCCAGATCAAAAACCCCTTTCCATGATACAGACATGACTTTCAACAGAAGGAGGAATATTTCTCATGGTTGTATAAGCTGTAACCACAACACACTGCCTATGTGAAACTGAAGGCTGAAAATATATTTATTTCTAAACATATTAGAGACCTAAACTCTTACTCCAGAAAATTTCAGCCTCAAGTTTGGAAGTCTCAGAAAGAATAATTTATTTCCAGAAGTGCTAGGCTTTTCTAGGCTTAACTGAAGCTCAGCTAATTATTCTGCTAAAAATCTATAAGCTAATGAACCCAATAATGAAAATACTTCATTATGACTAATTCAATATTTTTAAAAAATGTATTTTTTCAGGACATTTCTTACTGAGTACCCAAAAAATGAGGCACAAAATTTATCACATTGAAGGCTGTGCACTTGTCTTTCAGTCTACTTAGAGCTGATAAAGAATTTAACAAGGTTTAAATATGAATAAATATGATTCTGAACATTAATGGTGAAAGAAAAATATTTCCCATATACGCAACCTAAGCTGAGTGAAATGCGTGTCAAAATACATGTACCTGCAATATAATTCACAATGCATAGAGATGATTTAAAGAAGTGAATTACACTAAAGGAGGTGTCATCCTCTGCTGTCAGCACTAAAGCACCAGCAGTAAAGTGACTTAATACAAATATCATCTAATTCTACAATCTGCACAAAGATACTGAGATGGTGTTGGTATCTCTGTTCTACATTTTCAGTAGGAAATTCATTGGAACACTTCTGAAGTAACTCTATTCTATAGTCTCTTTGCCTATATTCTTTGTATGAGAAGACAAGAGGATTTTTTCTCATTTTGTAATTGTACCATCTGATACACATCTCAAAATACAGTGTGGGTTATGAAATCTTCCAGTTCTAGAATGTGAAAAAGAGTCTACCCTAAAATACTCCTACCCTTTCCAAATAAAATCAGTCACTTGTGGAAGCTGAAACTGGCAAGCTGTACTATACAAATATATTTAGTTATTTTACACTTTCTTTTCTCAGGTACTTGCTGACATTGGGACTTTTTTTTTTTTCCTTTTTGAACTGACACTATAGCAATAACTAAGTTTAAACTTATTTTAGATACAGAATTCCAGCATCTCATTGCTTCTGACACTGCATGGCATTCTTCATAAAAAATAATGAAGTTGGCCAAGGAACGAAGTCAGCCAAGACTTTGACATAATGCAGTTACATGAAAATATTCCTCACGCTGGAGCCTTCCTCTAAGAGCACCCCACTGTAGGAAGGCTTCACACCTTGGCTGAAAACAAGCTTGGGGGATTTGGAGTGTGTGAGTGCTGCCACGCTGATCCAGGCACAGCTGAACCATCCCTACTCCCATCGTAGCAGTGTGTGGGATACGCTCTCCATCCTCCCCAAAACACCACAGCAAGGGTGGCAGGAGATGGGGCTTATTTAGGGACACACATGACGCTGCTGAAAGCAAATGTTTACTCTGCAAAGTGTCGGGGAATCCGTTTGTTTTACTTTTGACAGCTCAAAAATTACACTCATCCCCACCCTGGGCTGCTTTCTCCTCAATTTCCACATCGCTGTGAGGTTTTCCTCATGAGTTGTTTTGGAAAAAATGTAGAAAGCCCCTCAGAAATCACATATTTTTAAAGGATTTGTCTATCCCACGTGCATTTCTTTTACTTTGGCTGCTGCTTTCTCAGAAACATACTGTTCTGTCCAGCACTATATCCCTGCACCAAGCAGCAGCTACTGGATTCCACTCCCATGGATATTTCCAATGATACAGCAAAACCAAATCAAAGTTTCACTGACAGTTCCCCAAAACACACCCAGTCAGAACAACCCCATACTTTCTTCTCTCTTCCTTTTCTGAGCCCATAGTTGAATCATAGTTGATTCAGGCCTTGCTCAGCACTCAGTGAATTTATTCCACCATGTGTCAGCATCTCTGCACCTGCCTCGTGTCTGAGTGAGGCACAAGGAGCCAGAGCATCACTGCAAACCCTGTCCCTCCTCCCACTCCTGCTGCTATCCTGCCTCATCTCAGGTTTGTGCAAAACATTGCCTCCAGCTTCTCTGCAGCACACAGCCAGCCCTCTCCGCATTTCAGTTCCTTTTAATTCTTACTTTCTTCCTCCCTCTGTTTCTCTGCTTTCAAGCAGCTGTGTTTCTGGAGTTTCCCCGGGGAAAACCTTAAACTTGAAAGGGCTTCTTAATAACCTTGCTCAGCCCTGCACTGAGGAAATTAAGCCATTCTGCACATTCAGCATTTACCACTGTGTTCTGCAACCCAAAGTTCTCCTACACACACACAGTTTGCAGCCATTGGGGGATTGACTCCATCACCTTAGAGAAGTGCAGGTGAATTTCCATTTCTCTTTGCCTAAAGATGTGGGGAATAGTTCATATATGGAATAAAAACTGCTCTAAAGATAGCAGAACCTCTTTGCATGGGTGCCAAAGAGATCTGTCAGACAAACAAAAATCATACCAAATGAAAACGTAATTAAGGGCCTTTGACTCTGAGATTATTCTCCACTTGATTAAGTGCAATGAGTGCCTGCTTACCTTAAAAAACCAAATTAAAAAGGCAACTTATTCTTTTCTCTCCTGCCCCCTCTTCTAGCGCACTGAGGTTTAGGGAATTCATTCATTAACCCCTCTTAGTTGTTTTCCCTGCAGTCTAAGGGGTTGATACTTAGGGACACAACCCTCCTTTATTTACATACCAAGACTGAGAAACTGGCTGTCTGATTTGGCTCTGTCCCAGGCAGCCGGGCTGGAAAAAGCACAGTCCAATTGCTCAGCTGCTCTGCTAGCTTGGGAGGCTTGGAGCCTGGCACTGAGCTCAGAGCTCGCAGCAATTCCCAGCCAGGCTGTCCAGAGAGCCTGGGGAAGGCTCTGACCAAATTCATTTCTGCTGGTATATTAAGGAAATCAAGTGCCAGTGCTGCTGTGTTTGCTGCTCTGTTTAAATCCAGGTTTCTTGCACAGGCACAATTGCCAGTAAAGAACCAAGTTCTTTCCAGAGAGATGACATACATGGAACACCTAAAAATGCTGACATATTCCACATGTAAGACCACAGAAAGAGACACAAAAGGTGCATAAAACCTTGGTTTGAGAGCAGAAACTGAGGAAGGAAACACTCATCCAGCACTTTTGCTCCTATGAGTCTCTGCATTTAGTGCCATGAGCCATATTTCCCAGCTTCCCAAATGCCTGCCACTGAAATAACATCTCTGCCTGACATTTGCAAGTGCCCCTCTGAAGTCACCCATCCTTCCACTTCTCTGGATGGCTGAGTGGCCCCTGTGAAGCACAAACAGAAAGAGGAGGAGATCTGTGCACCCAGGCTGCTCCTGATCCCCCAGGTGCACACTCCCAATGCCCAGGGCTGCCTGGAGCTTTGCTCCACACATTCCAGGCAGGTTTCCATCACCTGCAGCAGGCCACTGACAGCCCCTGGCAAATTATTGCCTATTGACAACATCTCCTGAACAGAATCCAGATGGTTCTTTAACCCTCCCACAGCAGCCAGCACTGCTAAGAAGGCTGAAGCTCCACATTACAGCACACTCTGGAATTATTGCAGAGGTGGATTCCCTCCAAATGTTTTCCTTGCTTCAGCTGCTACTCCAGCAGAGGAGGAGAGAAGACTGGCAAGACCCAGGAAGGGGAACTGGGAATTCTTTCCTCTGCTTGAAGCAGAGATAGAGCAAGCACATGGCTCAAAGATGAATTAAGCACCATTGTGTCAGTAAAACACTTGTCTTCAGGTCTGTGACTCCTATAAAGCAAGCTCACTCCATGTGATTTTTTTTTCACTTAATTAACATTAAACAGATTCTTAAAGAAAAAAAATATATAGAATACGCTCTTAACTCTTAATAATTCTTTATAATATATATAAAAACATATAATAGGCTCTTAACTCTTAATAACTTTATTCCACTACTGTGAAATAACTGGGTGTTACAACTGTTTCACAAATATACATCAGAGCCTACCATGACTCCAATGGAACCCAAAAGAACCAGGCAAGCGAATTCCTGAGAACATCCCAATAATTTTCAAGGAAATTTATTACTAGAGGTTTTCAGCTGTCCAGAAAAAAATTTAGTACCAGTCTGAAACTGCATTGTTCTCTTGTGGAAAGCAGCTGAGCATGTGTTGACTTCACCATCCAGGAGGTGAGCACAACTCAAAATCCTCACCTATTCATTGATATCATCAGTTCCTGGCTTCTGATTTAGGACTTCAAAAAATAAAGGGAGGCAAATTAAAATTTTCCCCTAAAGAAAAAAATGATGACATTTTTTATGAGAGAGGCAATCACACCGGTGCACTGCAGTCACAGAATGAGAAGCATGTGGGCCATAGCTCTGAGCAAAGAGTTGGCTGAAAGGATTGTTGTTAAGTCATTAGAGGACCACAGATTGTGTTCAATATTCATAGTAGTGAGTTTCAGGAATGATATCCAAACGCACAGCTAAATAAGTTATCACCTGGCAAGGAGCACAGACAAAGTGCAAACCCAAAGTACCACTTAATGATAAAGCCCATTATCTAAGCCCTTTGCTCTCTATAATGCTTTGGAGCACTCACAAATCTAAGATTCAAAGGGAAAAGGTTCATCTGCAGACTTGACAAGCTTCTCCTAGCATGGAACTGCCAACAGTGTTACTACAAACAGATGCCTGTTTTCCACATAAATACAGCTATCAAAAATTGTTTATGGATTAGGGAAAGAGTTCAAAGCTTGTTTTTATTCTGTCCTAAAAAAACCTGTGAGAGCACTGAGAAAATCCTGCCATACCTCATTGCAGAGCCAGAAACAAATAACTTAAGTGTTCTTGTAACATTCTCTGAGACACCGCAAGTGCTGAAAGGCCAGTGCCTGCAGAACGGCTTCTGACATGTAATTAAATGAAATATGACCACTTCCTTAGAGTCCTGGGAATTCCCTCATTCTCCAGGAGGGGTGAGATTTTATAAACACAGCAAATCCCTGCCTTTCCATCAGTGGGTACAGCAATAAAATTTCAAGTGCAAATTTGTTGTCTCCTTCACAACTGGGCATTTTTGCTTCAGTTACTTTTTTTTAAACAAGAACAATTATCTTGAAATATTATCTCAAGGAAAGAAGAATTAATTAGTTCAGATATCAAGTGCAGGTTCTACATAATCTTTACCTAAGAAATGCACTGCAAAGGAGTGATTAAAATGTTAAGTTGCCATGGCTACCTTTATATCACAAGGCAAGGAAAACTTGCACTCAAGATAAAGAAAGAAACAGGCCACTATTAATGTAATTGTTTTCAGCATTATCAGAAGGAAAACCTACTTTAAAAGGAGTGTTATACAATTTGCTTTCTTTTGTTTGCAGGTAAAGAGATTGGGTATCTCTACTTTCATTTGTAGTTAATAATTTTCATAAAGCACTGAATTCTGCACTTTTTTTTCAGGTATTCAAGACTAAGGAAAACATGATGGAAGGAACTTCCTGAACATTTCTGTATTTGCAGCCCTACCGTTTTATAGTATGTTTTAAAAGATCTAGGTTTTTTTCAAAATGAGATTTTTGCGTTGCTGTTTCCTAAACATGAATCAGATACAAAACCATAGAAGAACTTTTTTATGAACCTGAGGTAAATTAGTAGAAGCAAATGGTGATTTGCTGATTGTACCATGAGGTACAACAATTATTAAATTATCCTAATTTTCCATTGAAGTTTCTTGAATTCTATGAACTACTACCCAGAAAACCTGTTTCAATACATGAAAACTGTGGAAACATTGCCAGATGCTAACATTTCAATTCATGCAAGTTACGTACTTTACAGGAATGTGGTTGTGTTTATGAAGGTGGTAATTTTTTAATGTCTTAATTTTTTCTACAAAGTATAAATCTAGAGGCATAATTAAATAAATAGAAATTTGTTAAAGATTGTGCTCTTTTCCTCATAGTATTCCCACTTGATTTTCTCATTAAAGAATTGGTTATATGAATACATTTGGATCTAAAAATTATTTCTTAATACCAATTTTTAACTGTTACATTGAAAACATAAATAACTCTAAAGACTTTTGCAGTCATCCTGGAATGGGAGAGCAAGGAACAAAAGCAAACAAGAAGTTTTCCGCTCTATGCCCAGGCCTTGTGTGGCAGCACAAACCCCTAACCTGGCGAGTTAAGCAGCAGCAGAGGAGATAAAGCAATAATAAGTGAGAGCTAGAGGGGAGCAGGAATCCAGGCTGGCTTGGGGCTGATGGCTACAGAAGCTCTTCCTCATCAGTAAGCAAGCTTTGAAACGCCTGTGATCTGTGAAACACAGCATGTGAACCAGCACTGATGAGATCTGTTAGGGCAATTACACCAGGAAGAAAGTTTTGACTTTTCAAAGTCTGAGCTGGGGACGGCGTGGATGTTTGTTCTTCTCTGGGCTCTGTTTGAAAGCTGGGATCAGAGCACACGCTCATATGCCAGTTGTACTGCTTTTGATTATGTGAACCAACTAAAAACCTATTTGCCAAGGAGCTACATGCTTTCAATTTAACATGAAACAAGCCATTATTATTAAAAAACAGAGTGCACAGAGTCTCATTAAAAGGGCTTTTCCTCCTTTCTCTGGGGCTTTTAAATGACAGCATAATAGCTTCCAAATAAATGAAGAAAACACATTTACTGGGAGCTACAATTGAAAAGACTGTACATGGTGATTGATGGCCAGTTCTTTCCAAAGCTTCAGCAGAGGGTTATGACATCCATTATAGCAAATCCCGTACACTGGTGCAGAAACACAAAAACACTGACTGGGTGCTGCACAAGAACAGTCCAGCCAACAGAATCCAAACCACAATAGACTGTGGAAATATACTGCCATTTTAATAAATAAATGTAATGAGAATTTCTCAAACACCAGAAGTGATTTACGGTCAGAATCCAGCTACAAATGACATATCAAGACTCAATTTCTTTTTCTGAGGTGTTAAACAAATTATTAGAATTTAAAGGATTAGAGAGAGCAACTGATCTTTCATCTTTGCATTTTTCCATTTACTTCGTGTGCTATATTTCACACATGAAACTTTTTTCCCCTTCTTATTTGCTTCTTTAAAGTTGAGGCTGCATGCCAAATGATGTTAAGTGATTAACATATTTAATAAAAAATTTCCGTCTCTAAATTCTGCCAGTTACATATGCAAGCTGCACATGTAATGAAGTGCACTAAAGTCTGCAGAAATTAAGAAAATGCCTAAAGTTTTGCAGGATTGGAAAAGCAAAGCTTACAGCTCAATTTTTCTCTGATGCCTCACAAAGGAACCATCTCCTCCAGCTCCTGAAAAACTCCTGTACAGCTGCTCAAAGTACATCCCCCTGAGACTCCACACAGGTACCACTGTTGTACATAATATTGAAAAGATAAAGTGGGTAATGAAGATATTAAAATAAATGAAAAGTAAAAGTCTTTCTCCAGCAACATTCATAAAACACACTGAGCTTTCAACAGAGTTTTCCAGACTGGTTGGTTTGCTATTTATTCTATTGCAGAAATGATACTTCTCTACTTTCTGCACAAATTGAATAAGCACAAGTGCCTGTACACACTGTGTAGGTTACTGAAAGCCACAAAGAAATCTTACAGGTGAATTAAGTTATGGAAATCCACATAAGCAGAAAATAGATAAAGAGCTGCTCATCTTGTGTAGCTGTTCCAGCTCCTGGACTTTAACACTCAATTTTTTGAAAAAGAAACAAACACTATGTTACTTGTTTATATAAAGGCATAACCATAATTGTTTATGGTGACATAAGCAGAATTGAAGTTTTGTGGAAAACTAAGCTCTCCAGGACATTGAGAAATTCAAACTGAAAGCATGATAGAAAGAGAAGAATATTTGTACACCAGCACTTGGCTTCAGCAAAAGGTGTGCAGTGCTTCAGAGAAGTTTGGATAATGTTGTGAAGAGCTGCAGTTGAGGATTTTTGACACCTCTATTCAGACTTGTAAGTCTTGGATCTGAGCCCTCAAACGTCTAGGCTGTTCCATTTAAATGCTGCTCGTGGAAAAGCAAGACCTCCTGAAGTAGAAATGTTAAATGACAGGAGTCCAGTTCCCTGAAAAACTCAGTAGCAAAGTATGAACAGCTCTTCTGAACTTCATTTGAACATGCTTACTCAAACCCCCCTAAAGACAGGATAATCATATTAAAGCCCCTCTGAATACAGCCAATAGGGATCACAGGAAGTCTGAGATCCCATCAAATTCTCATTCTCTCATCATGAAACATAAAAATAAAGACTGTTTTCAGCTGAGATGCCTTTAAGAAATTAAGATGCCATGAAAGATGAACAGAGGATGAGTCTTAACAACATTCAGCACGTGGTGTAAAAATCCATGTACTGAGTCACTGTCAATGAATTGGGAGGATTAATTGTCCTGACCCTCACACTAACCACCGACAACCATCCCACATGCAGCATCAAAAACAAACAAGTTATTAGCCACAAGTGTCATCCCAAAACAGCCCAGAAGAAAAGAATGCAGACATCATAAGCCTAATTTCATTTTGAACTGAGACTTCTCCAAGTCCTAAGGTCTATCATCTCTAGAAACTTTTCTTTTTGATTTCTTGAAAAAGCTGAGGAGGAAAGACGGACATATCTTCTCATAAGGGCTCTTTGTTCCTCTCTGGAATTCAATTTAAAAGGCAAAAAAAAAAAAAAAAAAAAAAAAAAAAAAAAAAAAAGACTAAGTTTATCTTCTCCTGAGTCTGTGTTCATTCCAGCATATTGCAATGCCTCAGTTTGGGTTTGGTGGTAGAGAAGACTGAGCTTAAACCCTATGGCAGCCGGCACAGAATTAGATCCTTTCCCCCCTTCTAGAGTGGGCTGCCTCAGCTCTGTGCTGCAGAAAAATGGTGATTTTTAACCATAGTCTGGTACAGACCCCTTTCAGAGGAGGAATGGCACAAAACAGGCTCCATCAGCCATGAAGTTTTCCCTCCTGTTCCAGAAGAATTCACCTCTGGGGAAAGTCTCTCACTTGCTCTCTCTCAGTTTGCTGGAAGCTGGACAGCCGTGGCTTTGCATAGCTTTAGTGGATTACTCATCTAACTCAACCCATTCAGAAATATTTCTAATTACTCCCAGCAGAGGTTTCTCATCTAATTATCTCCTCTTTTAATTAAATTTCCTTGCTAGAATCCAGTACTACTGGACTCACAATTTTTGTAACACAGTGTTTCCTGAAATCAGTGCTCCAGGAACTAGGATGTTTATAGGATTTAAGATTTATGAAGTTTGGGCCTTGAAGGGGTTTCTGATGCCGAGTACATCACAAGGCCTGCAGCAGCCATGAGTCAGATAAAGGATATAAATCTTTCAACTTAAAGCCAAAGCCTTGGATGGAGGAGCCCCAGGGGCCTCAGCAGCAGCTCTGGCTCCGTTTAGAGATCATGACCACACCAGAGAAGTGCAAAGGGCAATAAATAAATGTGGCATGGAATCCCCTCTGCCACACGGGTCTGTCCTTACTGCTTGTCTGCTCTGGGAGCCAGCAGGATCCCTCAGATCAACAAGAACAAGCCCAGACACTCTTCTGAGCTGTCTCACCTTGCACCTGGGGGAAGACCTGTGGCTCTCTACATTAAACTGTGAGATAAATTAAAGGCATTTTCCTCCCATCTGGTTTCTCTGTTTCTCTGACATCATCAAAACCCAACATTCAATGATAGAAATCTCTATTCCCTTTACCAAGGTAACATTCTTCAAGTGGTTGCCCTCTCCAGATCCTGATTTGCTCTTAAGTCAAAGGCTCTTGCAGTGTTTTTCCTATGCTTGTTTCCTGCAGCCCAGAGGAACTGTAGATTGCTCCAGAGGAAAATGAGGAAACTGAGCAACGTGATATTATTCATAATTAAATCACAGAGCTTCTCTCATTCTCCACAAAGAAAGTAGGCTCTTGTGCATTGACCGCAAAAGCAGGAGCAAGGAGGCAAATCCTCGGCAGAAATCACCATGTGATTTCCCAGCTCCTGGTGAGATGATCACCTGTCAGCTCAGGAGCTGGGCTGGAACTCTGTGTTTGCAATTCCTACAGCTCACAAAGCTTCACAAAGACCTTCCTGCATCCACAAAGCCCAGTAACAATCAAATGAACTGGAAGTGGCAAAAGCAGTTCCAGGGAGTGTCAACAAAATCCTTTTGAAAAAGAGGAAAATATTTATTTTTGCCTTTTAAAAAATCTTACCAAAAAATTGAGCTTTCTGACCATGAGGGGATAAATCAGTTTTCAGCAGCCAGGGACAGGTAATGAGGACCTGCTGGTGACACAGTTGTGGAGGGAAGATTCACTACCCAGATTTTATTCCTACTGCAGAGGCAGAAACTGGACGCTGTTTATTATTATTTGTGACAGTGTTTCATGCAGAACAGCAGGTCCTCATTAAGAAAGCCACATTTACCACAAACATTCACCTCTCACGCAGAGATCAAGACGCAGTTTGAGCTGACAGCACAGAAAAATCTACTTTCCCTTTTTCAGGATGCAAAAGGACAATCAGGAGGAATTAAAATACACAGGCTACCACTGGCAAACTTTCTTCTTTCCAAATTACATCTTTTTAATTTCAGTAACACAGAAGATCACTGTGCACTTAGGAAAGCTTCCCTACCTAGACTTCATTCAGGCATTAAATGGAGTGGGGGGACTCAATAAAACAGTGGAAATCTTCGAAATCCTTGTTGCTTCAAAAGCAGAAATATATGAGTGCCTCTTCAGCCAGTGATTCAAAATTACATCATAAAGTGAATTCTGTAATTAAATGCAGACCAAAATTCAGGGCTGTTTATAAGTTGCAGATGCCACTAAATGAAAGCATATGGGGAAAACCCTGAGTGATAAAAGTGGACTGGATAGGTCCACTAAACAAATTTTCACAGAATTTTAATATTTAATGGCTAAAAATGTTAGATGACAAGAGGCAGGGTGCAGCCAGGGAGAAGCTGGATGGGATTTGAACTTCTCTATCGAGGAATGAATGCAGGGATTTTCAGGAGAAAAGTAATTAACTGAAAACTCTTGTATTTTCCTAGTCATAAAGTTACATAACAAAAGTACTACAGCTCCATCAAACTGTAGCTGAGCCGTTAACACTACCTCACATACTCAAGTTAAATGAAAAACAAAAAGGAGACAAGGTTAATGGGCGTGTTTTGATTGCAGGAGAAGAAAAAAAAAAACAAACAAAAAACTAAACCAACAACAAAATCCCATTTTGCAGGGGTTTCAACAAAAATTTTGGAGTAATCACATCAAGTTTATTTTTTCTTTTCAACATCTAGAGATGTGGATCCTCTATGAAAACAGTTTAAATCTCTTTCCATCTAATTTTTGCTGCATAAGGCAACAACTAAAAGTGCTAACCTAACACTTACCATGTACTTCAAGATGAAATAATTTTCAGTTACAAAATGTATTTCAAAGAGATGTTTCTGTTTTTAATCAAAAGAAAGAATCACATTATCAAAAAGGAGTCCTCTAAAAGGTAAAGTAAAAATTGTTCTTTGCTACATATGCTAGACACTCTCTATTTTATGTTTTTTAATGTTGCACAGTATTACTAAAAATTTATTTGGCCACAGTGCAAATAATCCCATTAGATAAAAACACAAGGAAGAAGAAAACATATTACACTTCTCCCCAGTTCTCAGGTCTATAATGAAGTTTCTAGAAACATTGTCTTGGACATGAAGGAAAACCTTTTGTACTGTTGGACATAGCAGCAGCAGCACCACCAGAGTGGAAAAGCAATCAATATTCCAGAACTGTGCTGTTCTAATAAAAAAAAGAAAAATCAGCAAAAGAGTTGCGGCCACATCTGACAATGCCAAATGGTTTGAGCAGGGCAGAGATCTGGACTGGTGGAAAGTTGTTTCCTCATAAAGACAGAGTAATTTAATATGTTGCTCAGCAAATAATAAAGAAAACCAAATCCCTTAAACAGTAATTAACTTGCAATTAACTCAAATTAGTCAAGATTCACACACACAATGGGTGAGGGAGTCCACAGTGGATTAGAGTGACAGCAACTGCCAGATGAAGTGGAAACTGAGAAGTTCAGGAAGACGAAGCATAGTTGGGAAGAAGAATTTTTCCATGTTGAACATAAGGATTGAAAGCAAAGAATGAATGCTTAGTAGCTTTGAGAAAATGGTTTGACTGATTAAGGGGACAAAACAAACTGCTGGGAAAGGAGAAGGTGTTTAAAGTTATCTAGAAAGTGAGAGAGAACTGACAAGAGAAATCATCACAGATTACAAGAACTTGACATGGGCAAACCCACAGGAGAATCTGATTGAAAGTGATGGTGGGAAAAAGCTAAACTGAAGAATTTCTCTCATTGATTAGGAGAACTCCTGAAGACCTGTAAGGCATTTCCCTTAGAGACTCACTCTTGAAAATCCCCACTGCCCTGGTTTCAAGGGGTGAACAGCACAATTGGATTAAAAAGAGTTTGTCAGAGAAGGTCTAAAAGGTGGCACCACCACACAGGATAAACCAAGCACCAACATAATTGGTATAATTAGATGAAAAGGTATTGAGAGAACAAAACACAACGGGAACCCTCAGAATTACTGAAGAGATTGTTCAATTCAGAGTTGCAGGGAAAGGAAAGACACGTTGTCACTGGACTGAGAGGAACTTCTCCTATTTCCCTACAAAGCCTGGAGACCTAAGCAAGATCTACTTTAACAGAAATAGTAAATATATCTAAAATACATGAGGATCACAATAGTTAAAAATCTCCAGGGAGAGCGAAGAGCTGTGAAGACAAAGCACAATAGCAGTGATAGATTTAATTTTGCCCCCATACAGTAAATATTTGGTGGACATTCTAAACCCCAAAGAACCAATTTTTGGAGCAGCTCATGAAAAAACTCACGAGATGCAATGCTTGGAGCAGCTCAAGACTTAAAATGAAGTTATCCAAGAAAAACTCTAGAAAAGACATTACTCCACACTCAATACCAAACCACTTGTATGAGAGGGGAAAAAAGCCAAAGGAAGCCCAAAAGCAAACCCACCAGAGGTTTAACTTGAAAGGTTAACTTGCTTAACTTGAAAAAGAAGAATGATACAAATATGAAAAAGCTAGTTAAAAATAAATTAAAAAGGGTCAGCTAAAATTTTAAAATATTCATATAAATATTTTAAAGCTTTCTTTTTATATAAACTGGCATAGAGAGGCTTTAAAGGCACCACTGTAAAAGCTCAGAGTACATGTATAATACCGTTCAAAATTTTAAATGGTTTTCCAAAAAATATCAGTGTACTCAAAAAGCTGAGTAAAAGAGACTATTAGACATGAAAAGACATCCTTCTAAAAGCAGAAGTTGCACACACCTGAGCAAACTGAAAATAACAAACTGTCAAAATTAATGTCAAATCAGAATCAAAGGGAGTAAAAGAAATAAAATAAACCACCAGAGGATCTCAGGAAGTGACTTGCTAGAGATTAAAAATACCAAGTTTTCAAATCGCCATAAGAAGCAGCCAGCCTTTGAGCACAGGGTGTATGAGGGACTTGGAAGGAAGGAATGAACCCTACACATCCACATTTCCTACAGAGAACCTTCTTGGTGCTTGGGACTGAAGAGATTCTCCCTATAGGATGAGTAGAAAATACTTCCTCCAGCTGACCTGTCCAGGAGCTCTCAGAATAAATGGACAAAATGAATAGAAACACAAAATATGTACCCAGAGGTTTCAAGGTGAAATAAAATATAAATATTTTATAATATATAAAATATGTGATTATTTAATTGTGGTTTGCAGCCTACATTTTAAACTAGAGAGAACACGAGTAGAAAAAAAGATAATAAGCACAGTATCAAGAGCCCAGGGACTCAGACTTCTGGAATGGGAATATTGGTAGAAAGTCTAATGATGTTTACCTCATTGATCAAAGAAACAGTCAACCTCTTGCAGGGAACTTGAGCTCCCCAGGTGTCCCAGTGAAATCAGTGACAAAAGGAGCAGTCCACAAACACAGGGCACAGCTGCTCCCCCAGCCCAAAACTCGTGGCATAATACTTCATTGAAAACTGGAACAGGAAGAAAAGTTCCCTCATAGGTTAAAAACTGGTAAAAACAAAGAAAATTAAAGCTAGGAAATGCCCTTCTGTGTATGCTGTTACCTGCACAGATTTTCAGATAGGCTTTATAGAAGCAAACCCAAAGTAAAGTGTTCCTCATTATCAATTTCCCTCTGACACTGGTATTTGAAGGCAATCCTTACAGAAGCAACCTACATGCTGACACATGGCTCCAGGAAAGCAGCTGTTTACCTCCTAATCTGTCATTAGTTCTCTTCCACAAGACTGTAAAAACTCAGCCCAAAAGAAAAACAAAGTGAGAATAGCATAAACAATTTCCCTCTGCACTTCTGCTGAATGGACGAGTCAGATCTGTTTGTTTTTAAGAAGAAATTATGCTAATTTAAACAAGAAAGCTCCAGTAAGAAATAAATTGTTGCACATCTTACTCAGAAACATCACATAACAAGGTCATTGGGGCTGAGGCAATTATTTTGGCAAATTGTTGTGGAGGGATAAGAGCTAATAACACAAGTTACAACTGGTGAATTGCACATGTGTGCATCAACACTCAATGGGGAAAGAAATTTATTTCTGTAAATTAGCAATAGGATAAACAAGGCTGTTTCCTACATAGACATGGCCAGCACTGCCAGATGATGACACATTGCAGTTTGAGCAATAGGTTTTCTTTTGCCTTGTTATATGAATTAAACCCAGCATCAACAGACACAGCAGAGCAGCCCCTCAGAGGATGGGACTCAGAAAATCCCCTCAGTGCATAGAAAGGATGTAAATCTACTAAGAAAAAAACCTATTTTTATTCACACATAATTGTGTCAGCTTTGCAAAGGACAGTGGTTAGTTTCTAAAAGCAAATACAGCTTTTTTAATCTGTGGCACTCTGGATCTAAAGCCAGAAAGGTGGAGATCAGCATCCAGCAGTGCTGCCACCCTGGAGGTGTCCCAGCCCTACACGTTTCTTAGGACCAAATGATCCCCAGTGTTGGGATTTCTCTTCAGGTTACTTTCATTTGGGGGCTGTTACAGTGTTCACAGGGGTTTTTGGATGAGGGAAGAGACGAGGATCTGACTCCATGTTTCAGAAGGCTTGATTCATTATTTTAGGATATATATTACATTAAAACTATACTAAAAGAATAGAATAAAGGATTTAATTAGAAGGCTGGCTAAGAATAGAATAGGAAGGAATGATAAAGGTTTGTGACTCAGCTCTCTGTCTGAGCCAGCTGACTGTGATTGGCCATTAATTACAAACATCCAACATGGGCCAATCACAGATGCACCTGTTGCATTCCACAGCAGCAGATAATCAATGTTTACATTTTTTTCCTGAGGCCTCTCACTTCTCAGGAGGAAAAATCCTAAGGAAAGGATTTTCCATAAAAGATGTCTGCATCGGGGGGGGGGAAGAAATAAATAATTCTAGGAGTTCAGTTGGGTTTTGTCATTGGTTTGTCAGAGATTTTTTTGTGGGAGAAATGGATGATTTTGCAAGCATTAGCAGCAGGAGGACTGGAAAATGATCAAGTAAATACAGCTTTTCTCCCTGGAGAGAGCCAGCCAGTGGCCAGCTCATTTCTGTGAGCCCTCTGTACACAAACCCCAGAACACAGCCTGGGAACACAGCCCTGGCCAACAGACCAAACAGCCCCATTTCATCAGCCTGAGATATAATAAAAAGTTTGAGGTGCTGATTGCACCATAACACTGTCCTGCAGGTGTCCTGAAGCAGACAGCATGCCAGGCCTGCTCCCAGGAGAGCTGTTGGGCAGGGAGAGAAATGCACCATGAAAGCTCAATCAGCTGGGGAAAAGAGAGGGAGCTGGAAGTGCTTTGGCCACTGCAAATAACAAAAAAAAAAAAACAACCTCCTCCACCTAAGGACTCTGGGAAAGGAATACCAAGTTTTAAAGCAGAAAACAGTAAGAAGTAAAATGCTTGATCCACAGCTCAAGGGCACATTGGAAATGGTTCTTCTGCCTCGTGCAGACATAAAATTGCTGGAAGGATGTTCTCATAAACAAAGTGCTGGAGGCCATGCCACCGTCCACCTCCTCCTGTTTCTCTCTACATCTAAGGGAGGCGAGTACATCTCATAAAACAGAAGATGCACACTTTTCAGGAATATCCCAGAGGCAAAAAAGAAAGAAGAGTGAAACAGTAACAGCTTTCAAAGCTGGCGATACAGCCTCTTCTATTTAGGTTAAAAATCCTCTAGGGCCTGTTCCTACTTCTGATTTCCACGTACTTGCTGGATTCTCCACAGCTTCATTATTCAAAGGAAATAGCTGGATTTTACTAAGGTTGGCCATTGGGGGCAAAATTCAGCAGCAGCAGAAAGTCAGATGAAGGTATTTGCACCTCCTAAGCCCCAGCCTCACTCTCTGAGGCACCACTTAGGTACCTATTAAACCCTTTGGGCTCAAACAGGATTTAAATTAGGGAGCAGAGACCTAATATTTTCCCCTCCCGTTCTTTTATGCCCTGCAAAGTGTTTTACATTACAATTTATTCATGTTAATGTTTTTCTAGCTAATCATTGCAAACATTTTCACACTTTGTTTTAAAAGGGTCTAAATGCAGCCTGCTAGTGTTTTAAACCAACCTTGATGTTTCCATTGCCATATAGCAGCAGAACAAAGGGAATGAAAGGGAAGGGGGAAAATAACAGGACAACCTCATAAAAGAACTCACTCAAGATTTATGAGTAAGGTGGAAAACTGATAGAAAGGCTAAAGATCTCTACAAAAATTACAACTCTCTTGTCTTACCACCAATATGATTATGCAGCTTAATAGTAAGTAGTGCCCGCAAATAACCTCCCCTGCACTGAAATAGATAGTACTGAGATGTGCTCCTCGTCCACACCAACACAGAACTTAGAGGATAACTTTAAAAAGGTCAGTTTCATCCATTAATTTATTCACACAATTGTCTGAGATTTAGCTGACAAAAGAAGCCGAGTAGACCCTGATGCTTTTTTAATATCAGTATGAGATGACTCTCAGACAGATTTAGTGCTTGATTTAAAGCAAACTGATGGCTAAGTTACACATTTAGATAGAGACACTGGGGTAAGGTCAAACCACTATCATTAACATCCCAAGGAGGAAGGCTGATAATTACTAATGCTTAAAAGCACCAGCAGTCTTACTGATTGCATGGATTTTCTCAGACTTTTGTTCAGCCAGTTTCTCAAGTAAAAAATAGCATTCAAAGACTTTTAGCTCATACAATGTAAGCCTCACTCATTAGTAATCCTTGGAGCTTGACTTCATTTGAGCCTGTTCTGGGTCTGGATAGCAATTAGTATTGCCCTCCAGGTAAGGGAGTGTAGATTTATCCCCCAGAGGTGGTTTAACTTCCTCAACCTACTTTAAAATTAGATTTACTCGGTTACAAATCGTAAGTGTTAAATGAGTAAAACTATTAAACCAGGAATACTGCTGGGCTAAAGCATTTAATGGTTTACCACAGTATTACCATTTTTATGGTCTATTAAAACAATTGTAAGAATATCAGCAGTATGAAGAATCAAGTAATTTATATACAAGTTTGATAAAGTACCATACATTTGAGCAAAAAGTGAGCTCATTTTCTTACACTTCAAGAAAACTAGAGAAAAGGATGTTTTAAAAGAAAAGGTTCCTTTAAAGCTGAAGTACATTTATTTGAAACTAAATTTCTGAAACTGTATATATCATATATCTTATTGTCAAGATTTTGTTTGTTTCATGCAGCTTGTTCCACCCAAACGGAGATGGTTTGAACCAATACCACAAAACAAACCAGTGCAAGTAAAATATTAAAAATATGACTCAAATCTAATTCACTCAGGTGTTGCTCATCTCTCCTCTTTTCCTCCCCCAGTTCATGCTGGCACCAAGGTCATCACTACAGAAAATTGCCCTGCAGCATTCTGAGTCCCTGCATGGCTGAAACCTGGAAACAACAAAACCCTTGGTGCAACGGCTTCCAAGAAATTTAGAATCCAAGAAATAACACAGCAAGCTACTACCAAAACTTTGCACAAGTGAATTCAAGATATGTTTTATTTAGTCTGTTTATCACTTGTTCTCTAGACTAAGCTTTCAGGCAAGACAGTGTTTTTTATACATTTTCTTGAAAATGCCCCCAAGAAACAAAAAACCCTTGTGACAAGAGACTATCAAACAAATTCCTTTTTTACTGGTCTTGGAGCAGAATTTTGCAACTCCAAAGATGAATGCTTGTTTTGCTAATGAAGTTTGAGAAACTGCTTAAAAGAAGTTATATCATTTGGTTAGTTTGCCTCAACAAAATCACAGCAAAATGTAAGTGCACCACAGCTCTCTAAAAACTCAACAGCTTACAGAACTGTTCAGGAAGACAAAAAAGATGTTAATGTGAATAGTAACACCAATGCCTAAACAAAGGAGATAGCTGCATATAAAGCCACCTCTTTCTTGTAATGATCATCTGCTGAAACAAATATGAAAGTCTTTGCTTATGAACACAGAAACATAGACTGGAAAAATCTGATTTCTACAAAGTAACAGCACAACCCAAGGAGCTCTGGAAGGTCACACTCTGCTCAAATATGCTGGCAGCTACCCATGGAAATACTGAGGCACAAACCACCACCAGATATGATTTTTTTCCTTTTTTGTTAAACACAGAGCACAGAGGTGAAGGTCTCCATAACATCAAAGAACTTCCTAATAGAGATCATCAGCTACCTGCATCGCTGCTGGCAACAAAATCACTGGGAACAGAACAGAGGCATTGACCTCTAATGTGGTCAGACATTATTGCTTATAGAATAAGAAAAAAAACATCATTACAGTGATTTAAAGGTAATTCTGTAGCTCTTATAAATACTTTCTATTTTCCTATTTCTAATTGGCTGCATTAAATATCTTGATAATACTCTCTCAAAGACCAATTACATGGTACACAGCACTCCTGTTTGAAGGGCTGCTCCATGCAATGCTAACCCACGAAGGGTGAGGAGCCTTCCTCACCCATCAGCCAGCTCAACACACACCTTGGATCCCCTTGGAGCACACCAACAACTGCACAATATCTGAGCAACACCAACTCAGCAAAAAGAATAATTCCCAGCTGGGAGAGAGGGATCCAGGGCTCCCTGAGTGCTCTCACAGGGCTGGATGGCAGGAACCAGGAGGCTGCAACATCTCCAGCATCACTGCCAGTTTAAGGAGTCATCTCACTGTGAGAAATTTGGAATCCTTACCTGCAAGATTTTCACCGTATCTTGCAAAGTGAGAGGAACAACACAGAATGGGTTTTGGCAGATTTAAAGAGTGGATCTGCAGAGATAGCTGAGCTCCCAAAATTTTTCTGCCTTACTTCTTGAATGAAGTATTTTTTATCCACTTTGCTCATCCTCTAACTCAATCAATGTTTCTCAATTGCAGCTTTACCATGACTGGATTTAAAAAGAAATTAAAGTTATAAAGTATATAAGCTATATACTTTCCCAACTGCAAACCACATAATTCATTTTACTGCAATCTTGAGGAGCAAAATCAGATTGATAATCATTTTCACCATATTCTCAAAGAATAATCACTAGCCAGTGCCTGAAAATGATGACAAGTTTTGCCAGGTTAACATCTTGTGTATTCACCTGCCTTTTTACACTGACTTTCCATTCTCATAGTTCTCCCAAGTAACAATGCTACAGGAGTCTGGAAGGAATTCTCTTTTTTACCTGATTCTGAAAACACACAGAGCCCAGTGCACAAATTTGATTGATGACTACATGAGGACCCATCAGTACTTATAGACTCTGTAAAAGTGTTTGGATTTTCATTCTGCTTGCTTTATACACAGCTGGACAATATTGGAGAGGGACTTTGGGCACTGGTAAAGAAACATGAGTTTACAGTTGGCTTTTGGCAAATCTAATCACCACTGGTTTTAAAAGCATGCTCTTAACTGGGCCATCTGGTTTCCTCCAATATCACCTGTGGGATTTTAGTTTTTCCTGTCTCTCCCAAAGGCATGACAAGCATTTATCAGAGTGATGTATTTCTCTGAGACTTCTCTGCTGTTCATTTTTAAATTTCTTAGAGGATTTATTGGCATCATATTTTCTATTTCATTTGTGGCAGTCAAGCAAAAACAAACAATGCCTTACACTGCAAAAGCAAAAAGTGCCTCTCAGACAGCTGCAGCTCAAACACACACTGCAAAATTCCCAGAGTCACAAAACAAAGGCCTTGGTGTGTCTCAGAATTTGTATGTGTGTGTAGCTGACACTTGGAAACTGAGCATGGCAAGTTCATAATCCATGGATAGGAACTACTTGTGTCTACACACATCGACTGACCTTCAAAACCACATGGATGATGCTACTCCAGCACCATCAGCAAGGGGAGTTCTCAGGCACTTCTCTATGCTTTGCTTTGTGGTTCTAAGACAAGTGTTTGATGTCATTTGAAGATAGATTTTTGTGGTGTAATACAGACAAGGGTTAGGCTGAGCCTCTGTTCTCTCACAAAGGAAATCCTTCAGACACTTCCACAAAACGGCAGGAAGGACACCTACTGTCCTTATATATTCATATCATAATGGCTTTGCTTCTTGCTCAATTTTTTCTCCTAGCAAAGCATATCAGATAAGATCAGTATCATCATCAATACCATCACAGGGAAGCTGCTGGCAGCACACCAACTGTTAATTAACCCCAGCACTGTCATACCTGATTACTTTGAAAAGTACTTTAGAGCGGTTGAATTAAAATAAGATAAATAAGGATAAAACATTTAGCTGATATTGAAAAGACTGCTATCTCCACTCCAGGCATGAATTGCACTCTTCCTACCAGGGAGGAGTGAATTGATTTAGAGACGGCTCAGAATTTAGACCTCCACTTCACACCAAGCTTAAGATAAACCTCCTCCTGAGAGCCTGATAAAACCAAAGGTGCGTGTGGAGGGGATAAAACTGTAGTACAGTAAGACCCAAATACATGGGAGACTGCACATGACTAAAAAGATTTGTGTTTTTCCTGTAGCAGCACCTGCATTGTGTGCAGCAGATAAAAAGAGAGGACAGAGCAAATCCCCACCCTGCTCAGGTGAATGGCTACAAGCAGAATCAGATGGGTACGAAATCATGCCTTGGCTTCACCTCACCCTAATTGCATCATGGTAGCATAAGGCAGAACATATGCAGGACTGAGTAATAACTCATCTTTTTCCTCATAGTCGTTTTTAGGATGGTATTTTTCATTGAAATCAGTGGAGCAGAATTAGCACAGAGCAATGCCTCTACTGCACACATGTCTATCACTCCAGTGTTATATATCAGATTCACATCTTGGCAATCAAGTGGCTTTTCTGCCCTACTGAAAATGCAGGATTCTGGGTTCTACTAACAGGCAAACAAATTAGATAGTCAAAGCTCAGTGTGCACTCACCTAAAAGACTGACATTAAAAGATTTTCACTCTATATGAAAGTATTGGTCATAGAAAAATGGATTTGGAAGTATCTTTTTCCACAAGTAGGGAGAAAAATAAATTCTTTCACTTTCTTTACGTAAAACAAAAAAGGAAGTTTGAATGTTTTTGAGTGATGAGCAGGCTGAAATCAACAGCACAGCTCAAGCAGTGGTACAAATTCTTAGTTAAGATGATGGAAGTCCAGTTCCTAAGAGCCTTGCTCAAATATGAGACTCTCGTGCCCCAGCCCTAATGTGCTAAAACCTGGGCAGGAAAATCCAGCAAGACAACTGACAGGAATTCAGAGAGCTTTTCTGACTCTCCCAAACACCCAAATTTTGAGTGATAGTGTTTTTTAATTAAGAAATATTAATCAAAAATCTTAGAAATCGCTCTGACCTCTAACCTTTATTTTAGTCACAGGTATATTTTAATATAGGATGCTCTGAATGCAGATAACTCATATAACACTCCTTGAATTTCTTTCCACTACAAGATTTCCTGCCCTTGAATTTCACTGTCTGGTCTACTCTTCTTCAACTATGGACAGAAAAAAATATCACTGACTAATTTGTTTCTATTTTTTCCATATACTCAAAATCTAATAGTCTTTTTATATGGCAGTCAGGTTTTTTCTATGTATGATTTTTTTCATGAGCTCTTGTATTCTATGTTTTCTTTAGTTCTTTTTTTCCCCTGAGAATATGAGGTACAGCATGAAACAGCAGCTAGATCCAGCAGTGCATCATCATTGTAAAATAACATTTGGAAAACTTCAAATTTTGCTGTCTCCCTATTTTACTGTCTAAATAACATCTCTCAGCAGAACATCATTCTTCCTTGGCATTAAAAAATTTCCTGCTGTGAAAAAAAGCGCAAAGGAAATAGAGATGTCTAAAGCATTCCCTAATCACTGAATCACCTCGAAACTCAAGGAGAGCATTTGCTTAAATAGGAATTGATCAAATATCCTGGAGATCATTAGATCCATTCTAGACAAGTCCAAATTGTCTGTGACACTGGAGAGCAAAGTGATACCTCCCCACACTTGCCTTTCATCTTTTGCTTGCCTGTAATTTCCATCCTCTGAGTAACAAACATCTGCCTTTGTTTCCATTCTTTTGCTTAGAAGCATGAGAACAAGTCAAGAATTATTTCAGAAAAACAAAGATTATGTCTCTGAGACCTTGTTCTGGCAGCAATCTCCACTGCTTCCACAATATTCCGTGTCAGAAAATGTGCATTTATTCCTGTTGAGACAGAAACCTCACAAAGCAGTGTAACAGAACTTTGCAGCAGGACAAGATATGCTGAGAAAAGGGTAAACCCAGGAGGGGGAAATAGGTTCAGAGGAGAAGAGAGGCTTCAGAGACAGTAAACTAACCTGATATATGAACTAACCTGCATTTCTCACACCTCTGAGGGCTAATGGGAAAAGCAGCTTTAAACAGTTTGCATGCTGGGAATAAGTGAATCCTGACAGAAGTGTAAAGGAAGCCAAATCAGACGGTTTCCCAAATAAAGCTTGACAAGGATCCTCTAACAAGCTGAAGAACCCAAGGACCACAAACTTCACAGCAGCATTAGAGGATGAATAAGGCTGGTGCACAGCTGAGCATGGAATAACTCCACTGAATGAAATAAACCCTTCACAGGATTTATCTGGGAAACAATCTCTCAAAATAAAAGGAGCAAAGGAGAAGCAGTATCCAATATTGGTTATGGTTTTAACAAATCTTTTATAACCACAATGATCTCTTCCAATATAAACAAAGACAAATATTATGCAAAAAAACCTCCAGAGTTATACAAAACACTGATGACTATACTTCACAAAGGGTAAAGAGCCCATGTATTCTGTTTTCAGTGGAATATTTCAAGTTTCCAATGATGTTTTGCTGTCCTGAATTTGTTTTCTGAACAGCAACACACATAGTAATGTTTAAGGTTCCCATTTTATCAATAGAAGAATCTCATTTTGTAGCAATTACCAAGCATTCATAATCCCTGCAGGCTCTAGCAAATCTCTGGATCTTTCAAGAGACAGACTGATTTAAGACCTAAAACACATATTGAGGATGGCAAATATTATTTGGATTGAAAGACAAGCTGAGTGCTTGCTACCTGAAATTTGTGTCTTTCTCAAAAAAAGAAATTATAAACATGTGTTGTGTGGTAAGGGAGTTTAAAATATGCATTTACTCTGAGAAAATACCGAGTAACACCCCTGTTTAAAGTCTAACAACAATGCCAGCCATGGGCACATTATTCTTAAAACTGGCTTTTAAAGGATTACCAGACTTTAACGCAAGACAAAGTTTCATCACAAGACGTGTCTCCCCTTCGCATTGCCATCATGGTCACCTTCAGTCTGGGTTTCTTTCACTGAACAGCCTGCTTTGAAAGCCAATTAAATTGCTTTCAATTCAGCTGAGAAAAAAAGAAAAGTGGTCGTTCCTTCAAATGGCCTATTTGGAAAAACTTGGGGATTGATCCTTTCTTCCATTGCAGCAGCTCTCCATCAATGCAGCTCTGATAGTGTCAATGTAGCTACACTGGCAAAACAGCAGTTTAACTGAGGAGAGAATCAAACCCTTTACTTGTAACAATTTCTGTCAAGAGACCAGACTAAGTCACTTTAATTGAGTTCCTCTCGCTTTCATTGTGCAGAAACAAAGGAGGAATAAAAAGAGATCAAAGAGCCCTTATTTGGAACTAACATAATTGTGTCCCTTGGAGAGCAGGCGAGCCCGAGATTACTGAAAGGAGATAGACTCTGAATATAGAAACCTGACAACAATGACATTAGAATGTTTAAAGGGGAAAGAAAAGGCATATACAGGGAGATTTATTGCAACTTTTCATCATCTTGCAAAGTAGTGTGGGTGCCACTGTCTCTTTCACTATTATATATATATCAGATAAATTTCTCTTACAATTCAGCTTGTGAGAATAGGTTTCACCTATTTATTACTTTAAATGACTTGTCTAACAGACTGTGGTAGTCTGCAAAATTTTCATTTTCTAATGATTTTTCAAGAACTGCTTTCCAGCCTTGTAAATTCTGTATTAAATGGTTGAATAACACTTTCCAGACCTGAAGAGATGGTGTGCAAGGGTAAGTTGCCATAAAGCACCAGTGGTGGAAATAAATGAAGACATTTGTCTCTCTGAAGACTCAGTTAACTTGCCTTTAACTTCAGCACTTCACCATGCAAAGGTGAAAAAAGTCACAATATAGAAGAATACATGCACAGTGATGACTCCTCTGAGCTTAAGAAATACTCATGGACAAAAATTCGAAACAAACTTCAGGTTTAGCACTCAAAACATGTAACTGTGATTTTTGAGGGGAAATTAAGAAGTTAAATACCCAAATGCTGCTTTGAATAAAACACCATTATATAGTCAGCTTTCAGAAAACAGCCATTTAAAACACCCTTCATAAGACATTGGGAGGATTCAGAGGAAAAATTGGTGTTTGGAAAATTTTGCAGACACACAACTAACTTGGTTATGTAATATCCATGCAGCAGTGCAGGCAATACACACAGAACAGCCCTCCTGTTCTGGCCAAATGCACATTAAAATTAGTTTTGTAGACACATCTAGTGGAATTTAACCCAAATGTGTTTTGGTAGAGTCCCCTGTGCCAGTAATGGCAAAGCAAAAGTTAACCATTACTAGGATGAGGATTTAAACTGATCAAAAGCAAAGTCTGAAGGAAGGAGTGCTCATTAACCAACTGGTCTGATCCAAGTGTCCAGGCACCCTGTGCATCCCCCTGGAGTACAGAACCCACCCTTTCCCTCTTGCCCTGCATCAGAAAACACTGAGGGCTCTCTCTCCTCCTGCCCTCTCCCCAGAGTCAGCCCAGCACCACCTTACGAATGAGAGTCTCAACTTGTTTCTGCAAAGCTCTCCTCACTGTGGGGAAATCGAACCAGAGAAACACAAACAAAAAGCTCAAGTGACACGGTGAACAACAGAAACAAAATAGAGTCCGTGAGCCATTTATGGCTACAATCAATTACAAACACAGCACAAGCTTTTTCATCAGGTCAGAACTGTCAAAACACACTGAATCTGCCAGTGTAGGCTAAGTGGAGCTACAGAGGGATGATAAAGGATTATCTAGTAGAAGAAAAGACTTTTTAATGTTTTGAAGACTGATAAGGAAACCATTGCTTGGAGCTATAGTAAAACTATTGCTGGCTGACACCCCTTCCAATTGTGCAGCCAGGCTGCCTGGTACCAGTCTTTTAAAGACATGGTTATCACAAATTCTAGCTCCTCACCAGGGTTAAATCTCTCAACAACATCAGGGAAATAAACCAGCTACGTGAGAGAGGTATTTGGGCTCAAATACAAAGCGTGGCTTGCAAAACAGGAAAAAACAAAACAAACAAACAAACAGTAAAGAACACACCCAGATGCACACAATAAAGGAAACAAGGCTTCCCAGCAGAGACAGCTACAGACACTTCATCTCTGCAGGAAGGGAACAAGGGTGGAGAGTTATCTCCCAAATTCTTATCAGACAGTTTATGTTTTCACCTGAACAATCCAGCCAGGATCACTTTCAACCCATTCCTCCAGAGGCTGAGGATGCCTCCAACCTGCAGTAAATCCACCTGGTTTGAAGGCAGGTTAAAAGAAGGCGTAGCTTAATTTTGACCAGAACCTGTCTCTTTTGCAGGAAGGCTGAGGGCAAAAATCATTGACAATTTCCTTCCCCCGGTTTTATGAGGTACAACAAGGAGGAAAGAGCATCCCAGAATACAGAAAATTTAGGATATGCTTTCAGGAACACTCATGCTGGTAGATAAAAGAGGGACTACAAGAAAAATTAGGCTTAATTGCAGGAATCCTTGCACATAGGCAAACACAACTGATGTGTTCATTTTGGAACAAGATCTATCCAGAAATGTTTACTGCAGGAGAATCCTCACTGAGGACAAAAGAAAAGTCAGAAACAACAGCCCAAAAAACCTTTTCCCACACTGAAAAAAATCAGTGTGGCTCAAAAACCTGGCCCTTTGAAAAATAAATACACAAAAAATAAAACAATTTTCAGTTTGCTTTTCTAGTGGTAAGGGTGATTGAATCTGACTTAGATTTCTTCCCTGCATTAAGAGTTAACTCTTGCATCGTGTTGCCAGAGGCTGTCAAACACACACCTGCTATTCCAGAGTGCAATTCTGCAGTACCTCTGCACACAAAGGCTGTGCCAAGGCAAGGAGCTCAGCAAACATGAGAGACAAAAATAGGAAATGAGGAGGGAGAACTCCCCATTCAAACTTCTGCCTGGCTGGATGATCATTGGTACAAGAACCTTGTTAGGAGGAAGAGAAAGAGCTCTAGAGACTTATTTCTCTGAAAAAAAAACCAACAAAAAACCCAAAAATACTAGCCCACTTAATTGGGATTAAAAGTATAATAATAGGAAAGGACCTTTCAGAGACAATCCTGATGAGATGCAGTATTTTCTCTCAGAGGCAGGAGCAATTCATCTCATTATTTTAATGTGGTCAGTTGTATAAAGGTTTTCCTTCAGACTGCACAGTGAGAGACTTGTCAAAAATTCATAGGGCCAGAAGAAAATACCACAGTACATTTTACACACTTGCAAATGAGTTGACAGACCAAGGAGAGAGGCTTAAGATGGGAATTCATTAAGGAGGATGGTTACTGACACTGGCATTTGATCACTCAAAATATTTAAGAATACTGTTTTTTCTCTTAGCTAATATATCGAGAGAAAAAAATTGTGGATTGAAAGCTTTCCAAACACATTGTGCTATACCCATATATCCTTCAGCTAGAGAGGATTTGTATTAAGATTTCTAGAAAATAATAACATAAAAATGAAAACTATAAGAGAACAAATTGTCTACCAGATTTCCATGCTCACCCCTCCCCCAAAGTTACAGAACGGCTTTGCAGTAGCTTTACTGCATTGAATTACCCAATTATCTTCTAAATTATAAAAGGCAAATCTTCACCACCAACTGTTCCTAGCACTGCCAGGATGTGCAGTGTTGCAAAACTGTAGCAAAAATGTAAACAAAAGAGCCCCACTGAACAGGGAGGCAGGCTGTCCACATATGCCAATCCCAACGGCTTCAATCAAAGCCGAGATTGTCTCACAAATAAACCGAGCCAGTGCAACTAATAAACTCCTGCTCTAATTACTGGCTGCAGATGTATCAACTGAAGCAAATGAGACGCAGGCAGCCATTAATTATCTAATGAGGCCAGCAGTATTTCTGATGAGGTGGGGCTGATTAAATATTAAACAGTAGCATATGGTGAGTGCCAAGAACAAAAGATTTGAATCCGACTTTCTCTAGGCGTATACACACGTATATGTTTATAAATAAAAAATACAATATTGCGTTAGAAAATCCCCCTCCTCTAAGGCAGAAAGAGCCATCTCACTGTGAGAGAGGTAATTAAGACAGAAATGGAAGCACAAAACTCAAAAGGAGTGTAGTGAGATCTGACTTCTGAAGGTGTAACAGATGAAAAGGCTTCACATTAAAGAGATGCCAAAAACATTTAGGCACTGCAGCAGTTATCTCTTTTTTTAACCCTTCTTAGTTATTAAGGCCTGCAATTGTTTCCTTTTCCCCCTGTTCCTTTGCTGGAAAAGTCCCAGGGTTCACTCAAAGAGCAAGAGGAGTACCTAACAAATCCATCCTTACAGCGCAGCTCACAATATTCAACCAAGACAGGAAAAGTGTAAAAAAGGGAATGCAATCACTGAAATGTTATTAGGGCCAGCTAAAGTGAAGGAAAAGTCTAACCTTACTCACACAGGTGTCAGGCCCACTGAAGCCAGTTAATCCCATCAGACTGAAGTGGGCCACCTCCAGCCAGCACACCAGAGAGCTGGACAGGAGACTCGTGTGGGCTTTTATCCCCCTCCTGTCAGCTCCTCCACCTTTCCCCAGACATCCAGTGATGCAGCAGCCCTGGCAACCCAAGAATCACCCCTTTCCAAAGGGCAGGGGATGCAGGACACAGCCTGTCCAGCCTCCAAGAGGAGAAAAGTCACTCTGCTGCACTGTCCAATGTGACAGCGATCACAGGGGCTCTTGGATGAGGGAAGAGAAAACATTGACTCCATGTTTAGAAGGCTTGATTTATTATTTTATTATATATATATATAACATTATAACTATTCTAAAAGGAAATAGAAGGAAAAGGTTCATCTCAGAAGGCTAGCTAAGAATAGAATAGAATGATAACAAAAGGCAGCTCTCTCGGACTCTGTCCGAGATAGCTCAGCCTTGATTGGCCGTTAATTATAAACATCCAACATGGGCCAATCACAAATCCACCTGATGCATTCCACAGCAGCAGATAACCATTGTTTACATTTTGTTTCTGAGGCCTCTCAGCTTCTCAGAACGGAAAAAATATCCTAAGAAAGGATTTTCACAAAAAGATGTCTATGACAGTCCAATGCTGCTGGACAGTTTGGCTGCAGCCTTGCCCCTGTGCATCATTCATGTTTCAGTCCCACAACTCTGGAAACTGCCAGAGGTGTCATGGATTTGCTCTTCCTTTATGCAAAAATGACTATTTATCCTGATCAGTCTCAAAGTTAACACACAGGTATTGAGCTGTGCAGTGCAAGTGATCTGTGTGCCCAGAGGAGGAGGGAGTTCTGTGGCTGGAGCAGAAAATCTGACCTGGCTGATGGAAGGTTCTGACTGGACTCCAAAGGGACCAGAAATTTTCAAGAAACTTGAATAAAAAACCCTTTAAATCTGCCAGGACAAATTTGCAGAGGTAGGGAAAACTGTTCCGATATAAAATAGATTTATGGGAAGGGAAACAGGGTCTAGAACTGGCAAAAGCTGCATGGTCCCAGAAACTTCTGAGGGTTCTTTGTTAGACTTAAACCAAAGAGCATTTGCTGCTTATTTCAAAATATGCTCAGATGGCAGCCACTCATCACATTTGACATTGTTACAGTGACAATGCAAGTGTCCTAGATAAATCTAATTATTTTAGGTGTTGTTTCTATCAATTTATTACAAAATGAGCCTATTTTTATGTCAGGACTTCATAGAGAAACACAAAGAATCAGCAAGCCATTATTGATTACCCAGGAACAGATCACATTTTCTGAACACCTTTGCTATTACAAATGGTTTCCCTAAATATGAAAGAATGGTTCTCTCCCATCTACCTCCTTTTTTTTTTTATAATACCCTTCTTTATTATAATCTCCTTAATATCCATCTGCTACCCTTTAGGCTAAAGCTTCTTAAATTCAAATATAGGGCTATTTTTATCACAGAAGAATATGTAAAGCAATAGAAACATTTTAATGGATTTTTGTGCCTGTGGCCCTTTTTAGCTGAATTTCCATAATGAAATCCAGTTACAGACATTGGTGCTGCTACAGTTGGCTGTTCACACAAATAAAGAATGAACATTTTTGTCTTGTAAGCCAACTCAGGAAAATAGAGAGTGCAATAGCAACCTACAGAAAGCACAGGCTTTTTTCCTCTGCTGGTGCTTTAGTAGAACTGTATATAACTGTATTTTTACTCCAATAGGGCATAACATTGAAGATAAAGTCACAACCCTACATTTAGGTTATAAATAAGTTGTATAAAGTCATTTTCATAAGTAGTAACTAACAGAATGAGAATATTTTCTTTTGTGCAGGAGCATTCGAGAACATCAAAATAGCTTCATAAAAACAACTACATGCAAAAATATTCCAAATAAACATCCATGTAAGCGGATTCTTTGTATTAATGGTCTGGAAAAATATTTTTCTAAAAAGATTTTAAGGGCACCCGTTCTTCACCACCAAAATATTTTATTATTTTCTTACTGCTGTAAATGAAGCAGAGCAAGAAATAGTTTCTTGTATCATAATCAGTATTAAAATTTCAAATATTTTCCACTCCTCATCAGGTGGAAGAGTTTTAAAGAGGAGAAACCAAATATCATATCCATATCCTTCAAAGAACAACAAGAAGCACTTCTCATCTTGGAATTAACCCTGTGCTGGCCAGCCCAGCTCCAGAGGCCAGGTTGCATTGGGATGCCCATTTCTAATGAGGCAGAACAACCAGCACTCAGTCAAAAAAGCCTCAGTAGCCAGAAAAACAGCTTTTATAATTATCATTTATATATTAAAATACAAGTTGGCAAAGTGATTACTGACAGTCTTGACTCTGATCATAACACAGCTCAGCCTCACATCAGTTTGACTGAATTACATTGGTATCTCAACTGCTCAGCCATTATTATTTTTTAATCAGACCCAAAGTATCTTAAAATGGGCACTTAGACACTGAAATGCTGCAGAGAAATAACAAATAGCGACATTCACAGGAGCATCTGAGGCATTTAGAAGCCTTTCTCACTTCTAAACCCAGGACCTCAGCATTTCTATAATGTTTATCTAGCAATTACTTATCAAGTCTCATTTCTGTTTCCACAAGCCTTCCCCATTAATTGCCTCAGAGTCTATACAAGGTGTGATGAGCTTCTGCATTTTTATAAATGCCCTTGCACAGGAAGGGTTTTGAATAACTTCTAATTGTTCTGTGCGTAGGAGCTTGCCATTTAGCTCCTATAACACAATGCTTTTCCTATTTCAACAGTAATATTGTCTGAATTGCTAAATCCAGAAAAGTCTTTTGATTCTGATTTGGAGATGTTTAATTCTAATGATTCAATTATTCCAAACCCAGTGTCTGCTATGACTGTTTGTGGTGACTGTTAAGAAGTACATCACTCTCTTTTGTCTTGTGTGATGCAGCTTTGGAAATCAAGAGATTTCCTTTGAATTAGCTGTTTAATTAATTTCTACTTAAGTCTGCGTCCTCATTTGTGCAGAACTTGTCTTCTTAGCACAACAGACTGTTTTGCTGTTGCAGTAAATATTCAAACAAACACATATGAGAAAAGAAGTGTGAACATCTCCTGATGCCAAACAATGACCAGCACCTGACCCTGCAGACAGTGTGGGCTCGGAGGCAGCAGGAGCCCTGGTGGGCTGGTGTGTGCCAGAGCTGCACCATGATCCAGGGAAAGGCAGCTCCTGGCAAACAGGAACTGAGAAGTTCCCTGCCCAGCCAAGGTTTTCAGAGTCAGAGCGAACAACAGTCAGAGCTCTCTGACTCTTATTTGATGTTTATGGGGTTAACACACTTGAAGTTGATATACAAAAACATTGCTGGCTGCTACCCATGACTTCAGCTCTGCTTCTCACTCCCCAAGGGATGCCCAGCTGACATTTGGGCTGCTGGGGGACAGGAGAGCCCCAGCCCCTCTCCACAAGTTCTTGGCTGCCTATGGGAACTCCTGCCCAGTCTGGGGCTGTATTTGGGTCCTGGAGGGACGCTCCTGGTGCTGCCCAGCACCTGCCACACTCAGACCAGCCTTCCCCTCATGGAGCCCTCACAGGGAGCAGCCCTGGACTGGGTGAAGGTGCCCCCAAACCTGCTCTGTCATTCCCCTCCTCTCCTCAGGGGAGAGAAAACATCCCAGTGTAATGGAAGGTTCATGGGTTGAGACCAGATGAGGCAGTGATCATCCCTCACCCTCTTGTCCTGCTCCAGCACAGGGACCCTCCCAGTGGGTGCAGTCCCTCAGAACAAGCTCTGCAGTGTGGTCATAAGTCCTGCCAGGACCCTGCTCCAGCCTGGGCTCCTCTCTCTGTGGGTGCTGCCAGGACCTGCTCCAGCCTGGGCTCCTCTCTCTGTGGGTGCTGCCAGGACCTGCTCCAGCCTGGGCTCCTCTCTCTGTGGGTGCTGCCAGGACCTGCTCCAGCCTGGGCTGCCCAGGAGATCCCAGCCCCTCTGGCCCTGCCCCCTCTCCAGTGTGGGCTCCTCCACAGCTCCTGGTGGGTCTCTGCATCCCAGAGCTGCTCCTATGGAATCCCAGCTCTGTCCCTGAGCCCCTCCTGCCCTGCCCGGGGCTCTGCAGAGCTGCTCCTCTCTCAGCTCTCACTCCTCTCTCAGGCTGCAGTTTGTCCTTGCCCAGCTGCTCTTCCCCCATCCCAAATCTGCCATCCCAGAGGTGCTGCCCTGCCCTGGCCAGTGGTGGCTCCATCCTGGAGCTGCTGGCCTTGGCTCTGCTGGACATGGGGCAGCTTCTCACAGAAACCACCCCAGCACCAAAATCTTGCCACACAAAACTAATTCAGCCTCCAAAGTGTTTTCTGTGCTCCTTTGTGGAAAAAGAGATGTATTTTCAGAGGGACTCAGCTCCTGCAGGATCCTAAATTGGTTCATTTAATCTACAGGGGTACTTGAATCCTCACTTAAGACATTAGTTAATTAAGCCACATTAAACCACACAGGCAAAAAGGAGGCTATGTTCAGATAAATTTAAGGCTCTGATTTTCTGATTTAAAACCACAAAGCAAAGTCTTGCAGAGAGCCCAGCCTGGTGCTCCCTCATTAACTCAGCATATTGTGACATTTATAGTTCTTGCTCAGGACCTGGAAACCAAGAAAAATAGCAGTTTGAAGCACTGAAACAAAACTACAATGCTGCAGAAAAAAGAAAGTTTTTGTCTATTCCATGAGCTTGCACAACAAAGCTTTACCTTCTGGGCCCTCAGAAACCTCTCATGCCCAGGCAAATATTCTCAAGTTTACAAGGAGAACTTTTGTGCTGTCATTTGAAAATCTCCCTTCTACAGATGTCTCAGTAATTCTGTCTGTAAGCAGAACTCATCACTGAGTAAGTTAAATAACCACATCCAAAGAGAGGGTAAGCAAGGAAATTAGGTTTTCATGAAAAGAAAATAAAAAATCATACACTGCAAAAAAATTATTTAAATTGTTTAACTAAGTTGAACTTAATGAAAAAATACTGTCCAAGAAAGAAAGGCTATATTCAAATAAGCAAAGAGTAAGAAGAACAAAACCAAAAATAATAATTACTTGGCTACAGTCCATGTGTAAGTTAACCCACACTAAATATCAGAGGGCTTTCCCTCCTCTCCCAGAAGCTGTATCCTGCCCTCAGGCATCCTTCTGCAAGTCAAGTGCATCCTTCCTTACATAAGGGTTTGAAATTTAGGAAATGGAAAGAGGCTGAAGCTGAGGTTTGTAAATTTTGGAGTTTTTTTCTGTTCCTTGCTTTGTTTTGTTTGTTGTTCTTAATAAAAATAACTGAAACATTATTTCACAAGGAAATATACAGAACCTGAAATGCTGTGTAGGCATTGCTTTCCTTCCTACATCTTCATTTCTGAGACTTTCACAAATGCTATCAGTATTTTGCAGGAACATTCCAACCTAGGAAACAATAGGCATCCAACTCAAACATCTCAGGCAGGGAAAGATGTAAACTCCTTCTGTCTTCCAGACTGATACCTTAAACACAAATCCCTCCTGTCCTTACCTGCACACTGCTTCAATAAATCCACAGGAAACAGAACCAGCCCCCAAAATTCCCCAAACAAACTCAAGGAAAAAAAAAAAAAGCAAAGGAAAAAAGAACCCCTAGCAAAAGTTGCCCAATTTACAGATTCATTATATCACTTTCTTTTGCCATGCATGTCATTTAGAATTAATCAAACTATTTTTGTTAAGCATATAAAGAAAAGACAGCACAGATGCCTTTTGTTATCTGTATAAAGAATTAGGGTGATAACAGATTTAGCGAGGGAGATTTTTCAAAGGAATTTAGGAGCACAGTTTCCTCTGAAAACAAATCACATGCTTTCCAGATCCAGCATAAAGAAATACAATAGCATAAAGAAATACAATAATCCAAGTATATATTGTACTTTTCCTATGGGTGCAGGTAACACTTTGAAAACCTTAAGCCTGGGCTTTCTGCTACATGAGAAGGAGAAATTGTGAGAGTTTTAGTGATGTGTACATGACTACACAAGTGCAGATTCAAGAGAAATCAGTTTCAAACTGATTTCTGATCTTTAGAAATGTATTTGTTCTAAAGGCACTTTAACTCAGCATCCTTTGTATAAATATGAATGTTATCACTGTTACTTTAATTTAGGATTTTGTTCAGTGTCTTCAAAAGAACCTCCCTGAGATTTAGCAGGCAGGTTTTTTTAATTGATTGTGCTGGGAAAAAGCAATCTCCAAATTAACTTGAAACACAATAATGTAAATATTATTTCAAGAAATAATCTGCTACCTACACTTGAAAACAAATTCAGCAATCTCTTTTATGTCCATTAACAAAGTAACTAAGTTCTGTATGTAAAACAAAGATGGTAAAATGTTGATCTGTTTGCTGCCTTCAATTGCCCTGACTGGCAGCTTGATTGGTTCTGAGGAAGTAATTAGAGCAAAATTAAAACAGATTTCTGTTTCTGCTTATTTTTGTTTAACATTAAATTCCATAACATTCAGAAAACTGCTTTAGTACATTGCACTAGGCAAGATAATAGATAAAGGATAAAGGAAAATTATTTTACATCTAACTTTGAAGTTAGTCTTTTTTTTATTATTATTTTGCTTTTTCCCCCCCCTACACATTTATAGAAGAAAAGAAAAGAAAGGAAGCCTTCTGGGGACTTACCCATTCCCTTTATGGCTTAGCAGCTAGGGCTCCTAGGCAGCTTTTGAAAAAGTATTAAAATAGTCTGTTATCAATTTCTGATCGTAAAGAGGAAAATGGAATAAAGTCTTTTTGCTACCTACTACAAGCTGCTAAACACTACTTTTCTGTTAATCTATATCCTTGTGACCCTTCCATTTTTAGTGCTCCACACTATGGAGTTTTTAATTTTAAATACCTATGTGCACTTATAGTCTTAGATGCATTAATTTGTTGCTAAGGTTTCATTTTCAGGAATATACAGCATTGTATTTAACCATCATTTAATAACAAAAGTCATGTATGAAAGATGATGGTTGAAGTAGAAATCCAGCCCAGAATCCCTGACACTTAATCCAATGCCCTGCTCATCAGAGCTGCTAAAAAAACCACCCCAAATTAAAGGCAGAACTCGCTGAGAAGTATTAGAAGCCAAAATGTTGTATTTTATGTACCCTGTTGGTGATGTGACTTTTCTATTAGAAGGAAAGAAGCAGTGGTTGTAGCATCATGCAGACTGACACACGTTATGAATAAATAAATATAGACACACACTTGGAAGAATACTAATTTCTCACCTGGGTTTGTATTTATGTTGGGTACGTATTTAATAATTAATTTGCTAACTACAGTATGTTAATGCCCCCCCCCCCCCAAAATCTGGGGCAGATTACCTTAAAAGGAAAGCAGTCTTTTTATTTCTAGTTCAGTTTGACTTGAGCATCAGAATAACTACACAAAAAGTACTCAGCTCTTGCTCTTATTTTGCACCTTGCCAGGCTCATTGGTCTAAGATGACATTAAATATAATGCAAAGGTCTAGAAAGTTCTGACTCTATTTAATTCATCCATCTATAACATGGAATCATTTAGCAAAAGGTTGAAAAGTCAAGTATTAAATCTACAGAGCAATATCAGTTAAATCTAGAGCAAATGTCTTTTTCCCCTCAGCTGTCCCTCAACCTCTGTCTCCCTTCTCACACTCACTCTTTATTGGATGCATCTCATAGTGACAAACACATGTTGCATGTCAGAAATACAGGCATTTCTTCCATTATTTCCTGTGACATTATTATTTAATTTGAGTGACTTTCAAGGGCAATTAAGACCTCAGTTACTTTGCTGTCCATTAGGAGTTGGATCCCAACTCTCCCAAGCAACATGGAAAATCCTGGCACTTTTCCTTCCCTTTCCTGAACAACTTCTACAAGGAAAAACAAACAAGTGAAATTGAGAGTAGGGATTAGGTGATGTTCCTGGGGGAGAGAGGAGTCCAAGTGCAGCAATGCGTGTGTGTGAGGGATCTGTGATGAGCTGTTGTGTGTGCGTGTGTGTAAGGGATCTGTGATGAGCTGTGTGCGTGTGTGTGTAAGGGATCTGTGATGAGCCGTTCTGTGTGTGCGTGTAAGGGATCTGTGATGAGCTGTTGTGTGTGTGTGTGTGTAAGGGATCCGTGATGAGCTGTTGTGTGTGTGTGTGTGTAAGGGATCCGTGATGAGCTGTTGTGTGTGTGTGTGTAAGGGATCTGTGATGAGCTGTTGTGTGTGTGTGTGTGTAAGGGATCCGTGATGAGCTGTTGTGTGTGTGTGTGTGTAAGGGATCCGTGATGAGCTGTTGTGTGTGTGTGTGTGTAAGGGATCCATGATGAGCTGTTGTGTGTGTGTGTGTGTAAGGGATCCGTGATGAGCTGTTGTGTGTGTGTGTAAGGGATCTGTGATGAGCTGGTGTGTGTGTGTGTGTGTGTAAGGGATCTGTGATGAGCTGCTGTGTGTGTGTGTGTGTGAGGGATCTGTGATGAGCTGCTGTGTGTGTGTGTGTGTAAGGGATCTGTGATGAGCTGTTGTGTGTGTGTGTAAGGGATCTGTGATGAGCTGTGTGCACAGCCCTGTTTACAAACGCTCAGTATAGCTCCAGGGAAATTAGCTGCCTCTGCAGGATCTTTTTTTCTGGTGAGTCAGCAGCTTCTCATTGCTTAAACGATGCCCTTGTTCTCAGAGTACTCTTGGATGCCTCCTGAACATTTTTTTCCCCAATGGGAGCTAATGCCTTGTGGGATGCAAGATGCAATTCATGACAGTCATGGATGGGATGCATTGCTAAAGGGGACACACTGAGAACTTTGGAGCTGCAGAAAACACTGGTGTCTAAAGTATTTCTTGCACCTATTTACTGGTTTCCCATACCTTTAGTATTAAATTGAAGTCTTAAAACAGACTGATTTTCAATAGAATCTTTGACAAACCAGTTTTAATGATATTGAACTTTCTGAGGTTTTATTAAGATTACATAGTAATTTAAAAAAAATTAAGTCAAAACTCTGCTTCAGGCCAAGAGCAAAACACCTTTTGCTGATACAGATCTTAGGGGAAAACACAGAAAAAGCCTTCAGAGAAAGAAGATTATTTTCTACCTTTTCCCCTTTGACTCAGCACCCTTTTTGAAAAACTGGAAAACCAAGTTCGCCCAGGAAGGCAAGCTGGACTGCTCAAACAACTTCATGCTTTGAGCTTGAGCAGGATAATTCATGTTTAGATGCAGGATAGACAAAATCAAGTACAACCTGCAGCAGTACCCATTTTCCAGCACTGTTTTCCAGCAGCGGTGTCTAAACTGAAATTTGACAAATTAGCCACTATAATTATTGCACAAATTATTCCACTGTGAGGATTGCAAGTAAATGCAGGAAGGGAATTATCCAGTTCTCATTTGGAATTCAGCCATTGTTACACAAACTGTGGGTAGTGCATCATCTGAGCAGAAGCTGATTCATATCCATTCAGCATAACTTGGTTTCAATATCTCTTATCTGGAAATATGATTTTTTACAATAGTTGTTTACCTCTATGCCCAGCAAAACCCTCCTAAATAAGTCATAACTACTGATTTCTAACATTTCAGTCATGTAAATCACGTCACCTATTTCAGCAACCGACTTTAGGTCTCTATGAGCCAGCCTTCTAATAATGGGATACAAGGTATACAATAATTTAATTTCTGTAAGTCCTGCCTTTTTATTATTATTATCAATGATTTTACTCAAAATAAGTACTCCTTTTCTGTCACTTTTCCTCTTCTGTAGCTAGTTTTTACTAGTCTTCCTTATTGATATATAGGCTATCTGAAGAATACCTTTCCTTTTCCCTAGAAGACCAGCATCAACTCTCAAAACCAGCAGAGTGTACAACACACAGATATTTTACACTCACAACTTGTCACATATCATTTGGATATCTTAATGAAAAGGTATTTAAAAAGATTACTTGGATTTCTTATTCTATCCAGGATTTACTTTTGTTCCTCCAAGTTAGCCCACACTGCAGAACAGTGCTAACAAGCACATCCCTTACCCTCTCCTCAGGGCTGAGTGCAGCCCCAGCCTTGCTTTGAGTAGGCAGCGGGCAGTTCTATGGCTTAGGGACAGTTACAGGAGGTTCTTCCCATCCTCAATATCAATATTTCAAATAGAGACCCCCCTTGCAGAGATTAACATGTTTTCCTGGTGGGCCTGAACAGCTGCACACATCTGTCCTGAGCACTTCTCCAGTTCCACCCCATGGAGAAGCCTCGTGTCACCTCCGTGCCCAGGCACTGCTATTGGTGCCAACTTCAAACGCTGCCAATTCAAACCCTGCTTTAAAACCCACTCCAAACCACTCCAGTTCAGGAGTTCAGGAGTGACTGGCTGTGATTGTGAGCTGCAGTGCTCATCTCCTCCCCCTCACTAACAAGGAGCTATTAGCCACTCCGAGATTTCAAACAGCCAGCCTGATCAAAGGCCCACGGTCACCGCCACAGAAACCAACAGAGACTTGAAAAGAATGAAAAATGTGTGCTCAGTGCTGCTGTAAAATATGCACATATGTGTTCCTCTGCCTAGCAGGGAGTAGCAAAGCTGAATGTGGGAAATATTTCCTATTTATATGTAAGCTTTAGTTTAACCTCTGGATAATTTGGGCAACAAAAATTATGCACACATGCTGAGTAGGGAATGATTACAAAATAGATGATGAGCTCAACTTGTTTACTTATTGTGGAATAAAATAGTCTCTATTTTACCTCACTTATATCAGGTTCTGTGTTCATACAGACTATTAAGCATAGCACAAAGCAGTAAAATAAAATCACACAACCATTTCTTTTAATATATTACTGGAAAAGGTAGAAAGAAGGTGATAGCTGGAAAATACCCAAGCAATGCAAAGCTTCCAACATGTAGGTGCTGTGACTGACAGAACAATCCCAAAGTGGTACAAAAGCTACAGAAATAAGGGACCAAACCACACAGAGCAAGGTTCTGGGTTGGATTTCTAAACTGTAGACCTCGGTATTGAAGATACTGAGACAGCAAAACTACAGGAATAACGAAGCCTGATTGACACGTTTTGGAAGCTCATTGTCACTTTTGATGGAACAGCATCCTGCTATTTTGGCTACTTCTAGTATTTCTCTCACATGTGGTTTTGCTGATCCTAGTCAGAAACAAGCTGGTGTGGTTATTCTTTCTCTGGGTCTCCTCTACCACATGCTCACCCCAAGTCATGGAATTCTGTTTCTCTTTGAAATTTTTCTTTTACCAGTATTTCATGTGGTAATAAGACCAAATCTAGGAGACAGGCAGATAAACAAAAATCAGAACTGTACAAGCCTCTTTTCCCATGAACAGCCTCAAAGTCAGATGTTGCCACACAGCCAGGAGATGATCCCTGTTTTTGGCTTCAGCTTCTAGGGCTGCCTGTGTGCTCCCCTCCAGCTCTGGAACAGCACACAGACCTCTGCACTGCTCCCACCCTCACCTGAGGGGTAAATGAAACTTAATCTATTTCTCATGCTGGTTCAGGGTGCCTTCATCACAGTCTAAGGCCAGACTGTGCAAAGTGAGGGTCGAGGTGTTGAGGTATCAGCTCAAGAGGGGCTTGGATCTTACTTCCTACTAATGAGCAAATACAGTCAGAATCAAAATCTGCTTTCTGCCTCAGGCAGCATGTTAGAAATGTTTCTCTTCATCTCTGCAAAGAATCCAAGAACATGAAGACTGTAGGATTTTTAAGCTGAGGTTGCATAAGATGCAAATGCAGACATTTAAAGTAAACACAGGGCGTTTGTGTTATGCCAGTTGAAAGATTCAGCACATTCACTACATTTTTTTTTAAACAAGCCAGCATGTCTCAATTATGATAATGCCAGCAACATACACATCTGCAATCTCATGCTCTCAGCTATTTCTTATCAAGCACACTAGAAATGTAATTGTGGGTCAAACAACTACTGGAGCTCAAAGGATTATTACAGTAGCCTCACCATCACACATCAGTGCTACAAACATTCCTCAACAGTCTTATTTGCCTAGAAAAATAATTCATTAACTTAATATGCCACAAAAACAAGATGACAGCTCAAGAGCATACTATATATAATGCAGAACTAAATAGAATTCAGCAATCTCATTCAGTGAGATGACTTTAGATCCAGATGCCACCCATTCTCTGGGCTGTGTGATCTTTCTGCTCAGAGCTGGTGCAGAACTGTCCTGCCATTGATTCCTAAAGATGCAGCTGGATTTCTTCAGTATCTATTTTGTACACAGACAAAAGTTCAGAAGCCACCCGTAGCTACCTTATCCATGCTATGAGCTCTAATTCATTTTGATGAATCATTTGTATAAAGAGTCTGAGTAAGAACTGTGTTTACAAACCTGGTGCCAAGTTTCTTCCTTAAAAATAAATTTCTCTGTGTAAGCCATAGTTCTACAGAAACAAGAGTGCTTCCATTTTGGAACAAATTATTTGGTTATGTCATGGATTCATTTAGGACCTCAGGAAGGAAGGAGGAACACTGTAGACAATAAGGGACAGTGAGAAAAATAATAAATAAAATAGAAATTGTTTAAATAAAAATGTCTTGAAATTACTGTTGGATTCTTTGTCATGGGCTTTGCCACAGTGTTCGTGCAGTGATCAGCACCAGCTGGCTGCTCAGGCACCCCTTTCTGTACTGGTTTACCCCTTTTTGTACTGGTTAGGCTGCTCCCACTGCAGCACTCCTACCCTGCTGTGAAATTACCTCCAAGAAGGAGTCCCACTTGAGCTGTTGATACAAAGCCTAAGTTGTATCAAGAACCTTCCACAGGCAGGATTGATTTCTGCCTGTAAGCATGGTTTGGTTTTCCAAGTACTGCACTTGTAAGGTTTTGTTGCAAAATTAGCTCTGAGCTATGTAAGCCACAATCACTACGAGAAGGCTTAAGAGGGACTACACACACTCAAGGTATAGCATGCACATATCTTTGGCAAACATTTACTCTCATTCTGAAATGTAAGCTAAAATCATGCCTTTTCAGGGCTAAGTTCTGCTTATGCTCTACTAAGTGCTTATGTGCTTAGACTTGAATCAAAATATATGGTATTTTGTAAATAAAATGTAAACAGCTCTGATATGGATCACAATCCCTGTTTCTTTTTGACAGCATAACTGCATAGCTCAAGCACTGAGTCAAGACAGCTCTTGGAAAGTGAGGGGTGAGAAGTGGGAGAATCTCTCTGAGTGCCTCTGTGCAGCTGCAAAGGCTCCTCTGTGCTGTGCACAGCTGAGAGGCGTCACTGCAGGGTGGTTTGGGATGCTGCACACCAGGACAGTAAATTCAATGGTTTCAGCCTTGCATGAGCAGATCATCAACCCCTTCTCTTCTTTCCAAAGAGCCCATGCAGAATGCAAGATTCACATAGAAGCTCACCTCACCTGGAGATTTATTTATTGCACACTTCCATTTTGGCACTTCCCAAAACTAACGAACTCAGTTGAATTCTATTGTATTTATTAGGAGAAATATTCATGGCTAGGACAAGGCACCAGGTAGCTTTTAGCAGTCCAGACATAGAGGTACTTTTATTTATCTAGAAAATATAAGTCTATCTGTTTGAGATACCAAAGCATTGCCCAGAGCTAAAAGCATCTGTATTAAAACTGGCATTTTAGCAAACATATACAGGGAAGATACCAAAGGCTTAGGTTATCTTAGTTTGCATAAGAGGCTGAAAACTTAGTTTTTAGGTTTTTTACTGTAAATAGTGATAGATTGGAATAGGTATTGTGCTTACAAGAGTATACTCTGCTTGGGAAATATAAGAGGAAAAATTACCACCCAAGGAATTTTTCATATTTCAGTGGTATATATCATATTTGTGATTGAATGAATCAGGAACAGCTCATAAATCCTCAGAAATATACATGGTCCAATGAGTATTTGGTATAGATTTTAAGAGTTAGCAACAAGATTAAAGAATTTCATTGAAATCAATGGTGACCTCATACAGGAGCACAACAGTAATTTAACAGTTCACTCACTTTTTACCTGCCAGGCACAAACAAGAGCCACAGGCATGTCAACATGTCCCTGACACTCCCCCCACTCCCCTATTTTTTATTTATTTTAGTAAACTGAAAATGTCATTCTTGGTGCTGTACAAAGGGAGCAGTTTTCAGCTGCAGATAAATTATGCAACTTCTTAGACAAATCAGGCAGAAGCTTCAGTAGAAAACAGATAAATAACCAAAAAAAAAAAAAACCCAAAAAACTACTCTACAAAGCTTGCTGAAACTTCCATTACTGAACAGGAGAGGAAGCAAATCTGGAAAGCTGCACAAGACCTGCACAATTCCTGTGACAACTGTGGGACCAGTGCCAAGGCCACCCCACACCCTATAGATACCGGAGCAAGGGGGATGCAGCAGGGCAGGGGACAGGATGGAACAAACTGTCCCAGACCCACCTGAGCTCTAACACCTCTCCTGGGCCATGGGACAAGGCTGCTTGGAGCAGTTAAGGCTCATTAGAGCTCTCTGGGCCTTGAGGAAAATTCAGGGACAAGGTTTGAGCAGGCCCCCAGAAGGTCTGTGATGGGTCAGCCCTTGTGGGCACCTCAGGGAGAAGCAGATCCATGCAGGGCTGCTCTCCCATCAGTGTCCCCAGCACACAAAGCTCCCCTCAATTCCCCACCAGCTCTGGGACACAAACATTTTACCCCATGTGAACATTCAGTGCTGATTCACAGTGGCAACCACAAAGCCTAAAACTCCTGCCCAGCTTGCAAGAACCCATCCTGGAGACACTAATGCCAACTTTATTAGCATTTAAGGGGTACAACAGTGGCCAAAGCTCCCATAAAGCTCTGCTGTTTGAAATTCCTGTGGAACTATTTCATATTTAAAACATCAGTGATAAAGAAGCAGATGTCAAAACTCAGACAGGGTCTTACAATATGTGCTTGTTTACACCACTGCAAGTGGGGAAATGTTACCAATACCAATTTTTCAATCTCTCAGCAGGGGTGTCAAAGATCAGAGAAGGCTGAAAACAAGCAAAGAGTCTAACCCCAAAATGGTTTGCTGGTTTATTTTTATTTTTTTAATTTCTTCAAAGAATTCCTCAGGCATAACTAAAATAAACAAGACCACTTGACTGCTACATGGCACAATTGAAAACTGTTATGTTGCATGAAAAACAACTCAAGAAATTGCTTGGGGAGATACATCTTTTCATCCTTAGCATTGTGCTTTAACAACGTACACAGTGCAAAACTTGTACTTCAGGGGAAAACAGCAGTTGGGTTTTCTCCCCCCAGAAAGAAAAAATATTTCTTTAGAAAAAAAAAAAAATCATCAAAACAAACTAACAAACAACCCCCCCACACCTTTCCCCTTCATGCATATTCATTATCCAGCCAGACTGGAGCAGAGCTTGGAAAGGAGCCATGGATGTGCTGTGCATACACTCAGACATTACCTGGGCCCCTGGCAGTGGGGACAGAAATATTGCTCATATTTCAGTGCCTGAATGTAATTTCTCATGCCATTCTGCTGACTGGTGAAGAGGCTTTCCAGCCTCTCTTCCTCTATAACATGCACACTCATCCCTGAGGAATCTGTCAGCCCCAGGGAGGGATGGGAACCCTCTGGAGGGGGCACAGTGAGGTTTAGGAGGTCACCAGGGGCTGGCTTGACCCTGCACCCTGATGCTCTGGGCTCTCAATGCGCTGCCTGCTCCATCCTATCCCTCCTGTTCTGCTTGGACTCCCACCTGAACCACCCCTCTCAAGCCTGCTTACTGCCCAACACAGCAGTCTGTTTAATTTGGCAAATCTCTGTTTTGGCAGCATGCCAGTCATCAACACTCATTTTTTACAGGAAAAAAAAACTTTTCCTCCAGTTTTGTGTCTAATCTTAAGATTGCCAAAATCCTGGCTGTACCTGGTTGTTGAGCACATCACAAATTAAGACAGCAGAATGGTTTTCAAGGTTTGTCAACTCCTATGGTACACAATATTTCACAGAATAGTTTGAGTTAGAAGGGACTTACAAAAAAGCAAGTCCAACCCTTGCACCCATGGCCTTGGCACTGTGAGCATCCTGCTCTGACCATCAAAGATAATTTTAAGTCAGTCTTAGAAGCTACAACTAAAGAAAACTAGTTTTACCTGCACATTATTAGTTAAGTTTGTAGTGCTATTCAATCTATAAAGTACTCACACACCAGAAATGCTCTGAAAGGAGAAAAGAGCAGTGAGAAACTATGAATTTAATAAAGAGTACGAATTTAATACATAGTAATTCCTTGCAACGGGAAAAACTGCAATGAGATTTTTTAAATTAAAGTGTTGTAAGTAAACACTAAGAATATTTTGGTTCTTGTTTACAGAATCATTAGTTAAGAAAGGAATGTAACTCACAAAGGAAAGGAAGCTAACATTTGTTGACATTTTCCTGCTTTTAGTTTTTATGTAAACTCAAAGCAATTAAATTATGTTTAAGACATTTTTGCTGTAAGTAGTCTTCATTTACATTCCTAGAAATAGTAATCCAACTATTTTATTGCATTGTTGGGAGCCCTGTAGCAACAGACCAAATATTTAGCAACAGGTCTGTTTCCCATCTCTAGGGCTGGAAACCAAAGACTTGAATCAATTTAATTGCATCAGTGTTTCTCAGCTACCACGCCAGAATGTGTTGTTCTTGAGTTTAAAGGGTCTGTTCCTTCCTCCCCCCACAGCAGTCTCTAAATAAACCTATAAATCCTTGTTCTGTAGCACATGAATTATCAGCAGCTTCAAAATAAATGAAGACAAAAATGGTTGAATATTTAAACGTGTAGCAACTCCATCCCATGATAGATCATTTCAAACCAAAATTCATTTTTTTCTTTGATATCTACTACTGCTATAAACTTCCAGTTTATCATATAACATTACAATTTATGGTATAACCAGCTTGTGTACTGACTATAAACCCTTTGTCAATGCCACTGTAAAGACTTTATAGTCCATAAATAATAGAAGAGTGATAGTATCTATCCTTCTTATTTTGCCCAGCACATCCAGAATATAGGGCTCTAAACATGTCAGAGGATCTGCTTGTTTTACATACAATATAGGTTATGCAAAAAAATAAAAAAGCTACATTTCTCTCGGTACTTGGCTTACACAAAGCCCATTCAAATAAATAGAAAAAGTCACAGGTGCATGTGATAATTCAGAAACAAAAGATGCACACAAGCAAAAATCAGTCTCAATTTACTGCATCATTCATCTATGGGCAGGGACTACAAAAGATTAATTTCCTGCCTCCTAAATTATTAAAGAGAAGATGGCTCTTCTTCACATGGAATAATGCAGGGAGGGATTTGCTCAGAGCTCTAGATGAAGTGTGTCACCCTTTCCTGCTTCTCCTTGATGCACTCATTTGGTCAAGACATCCCTTTGTCTCCCAATGGAGCAATTCCAGACCCAGCTCTGTCACATGTTTATCTTTCCAGCATAATGTTATTTAATGTTATTCAGGATGGTTTTCCCTGATGTTGAAGCAGAGTGAGCACCAAGACCATTCCTTGTGTTGTATCCCCCCATGCTGTCATGGCAAACCAGTGAGAACCTTGCCTGTTGTGCTTGCCAGACACAAGGAGCTGTGAAATTTTGTGCTTTTGGCTTCTCCTCTGCACACAGATTGCCATGCAAGGGTGGTTATTATTTCGTCTTCCTTACCGCTAGCAAAAGACAAGATGGGGCTGCTTAAAACGCTGTGACAAGGAAGCATCACAACTTTATTCTAAAGACCTCCTCATTCCCATTCTGTAAGTGGAGTTATTTACACTCAAGGTCATAAAATAAGATGCCAGTTTGCTCCTGAAAGCTAAAACTTCTTCTCCCAGATGCAGCAGGCAATCAAATCTGGCATTGATCTCAGCCTTAGCCTCAAATAATCTCTAACACACCCCAAACCTGTTTGCTCAATGTTTTTCAGCTCTTTCAGCTCCTCCTTCACCCCCCTCAGGAGGATGCTGATATTGTCTCACTGGGGACTGCCCCTTCCCCAAATCCTGGGGAATTGGGGAATTCTGCAGCAATTGGCCTTCACCTATTGATCCCACAAACCAAGCTTCTCATGCCCACGCCCCTCCAGTGGATTCCCACGTTGCTCTCATTGCCTACAAACTGGTGGGCATTTCCATTTGTGTTCTTTAGCTCTTTCATCAGCTCTCAAGCAGTACATATTGACAACTTTCTCACTGCAAAATATAAGATGGGCTGAGGATTTTTCTCTCTTTTCAGTTCAGTAAGGGAAAAGAAGAAAAAACCACAACAAAACATTAAAGAAATCTGACCCTCTTTCTTTTCTAAACCTGGGAAGGGGATGGGTCCCTTCTTGGGTGGCACATTGCAGCTCTCCACAGGACCACATTCCTACAGTTCCTCTAGTCCTAGGTCTCCTTTCAGTGTTGCTGAGTCAAATGCAGGCAACAAAATACCCTTGTGAGTCAATCTAGCACATCTTTAAATGTTGATGTATTCAAATATCTTTATAGAGAATATGACACAATAAGTCTCAGGTGAACCCTTTGGGAATTCCAGGGAAAAGGCTGCCTAATCTCCAGTTAAACAGGCCTATTATCTCTCACTCCCCGTGAGAAAGTGAAGCAGAACTGATTTGATTAAGAGCAAATTAACCTCTCTAACACAGCTACCCAGGGTTTTACACCTGTCACTTTAGTATGACAATTTATATTTATTCAAAAAGCCATGAGACAGTAAATTAAACATTGCCCTAATTAGAAAAATGTCATATGTTACAGTGGGCTAGCAAACTGAACTCATTTCAAACAGTTCTGGTGCAAAGTACATTTCAGCACAGCATTAATATAAGAAGAGTCAATATTTTTTACACTGTCACATCCAAGTTTAATGCCATCAAGCCACAGCTGTATATTTAAAGTTCCATCAAACAATAATGCTGGACTATATTCAAAGTTCACCATAGATACAAATTTGTTTAGGGAAACTCATCAGCACCTTAATTACCACATACTCCATCCTATTTCCATCTTGTAATGTCACAGCATAAAGCAGCTTTCCCTCTTAATTAGATGTGTTGGCATGGCATTCTTCCTGAAGTTCTTATGGAATAAATAAAGGCTAAATTCTTCAATACCATACAACATCAAACATCAATTTAGATTAATTTCATCAGCTAATTACTCACAGGTGAACCTCAGGGTTTCAAAAAAAAATCTGAAATTGTACAAAATAAATCTTTAGGCCTACAGAAACCCTCTTAGACATCTTGTAACTAATTTTGACAGGACAACTACAAAGACCACGTTGTGACTGTTGCTTAATGAGCCAGAATTCAGCTGAGGGTGGTGCCTGCTCCTGATGGGATCAGCAGCACCAGGTCCAGGTGAGAGCAAGGGGCAGGCAGGGGAAGGACACGATGGCCAGGAGGGGCTGGAGGTCACTGTGCACCCTGCAGCCTGGCTGTCCCCTGCTGCTGCCACCCTGCACAGGGATTTGCTGCCCCACGACAATGGTGCAGGTCACATTTCTATTTCAGCTTGCCCAAAAAGCTTCCTGAAGCAAATCCTCTGGGACTGCTGAGGCTTTCCCACTGCCCAGTGATGCAGGAGAGCCCTGCACTGTGGTGGAGAGGGAGGGATGAACCCTCTCCCCATGCATTAACTAACTGGTTTGCTCCTAAGTTGTGATTTATGAAAAAGAGAACTTGTGAGTTAGGAACCTCATGATTTAAGAGAAGAATTACTCAAGTATGTTTTTTTTTTTTACTTATCTTTACTGTTTTAACAACTTTAGTTCTCTTGCTCTCTAAAATCAGTATACATACTGTAATTACAGCACAGATAAGCCCTGTGATAAATAAATGCATTTTATACAGAAAAAATACCTCTTCAGAGTTGCTCTGAGGAAACTGTATAATAATGAAGCTATCTGAACTCTAACAAGAAAATAATTTAGGTCATTATTCCCAGCAATAAATATTGGACGTACACATTTGTTTTCCCTAGTTTGCTTCGAGGAGGCAGAACTATTATTTTTATAAATAGGTAGATATATATTTATACATAGAATTTTTGTATTTTATATGATCAGTTTTCCATATATATACCCATGTATAAACATAGGTATATTTATGTAAAACTGATCATCATATATATAAAATACAAAAATTCTATGTATAAATACATACATAGAATATATATATGAAATATATATAAAATATATAATATATATACCTATATTATATATATATGTATGTATATATAAAGTATATATATATATGTAGATAACTATGAAATATATCAGGAAATAATGCAGTTATTGTCAGTAAGTGAAGGAGACACCACATTTACAGCAGACAGGTACAGCATTCCTAAAGCAGTGAGAGCTCCTGCTGCAGTACCTGTAGGAGAAGCCTGAATAGCATCCTTCCTCCTCTTTCCCTCCCATCTGCAGGGCTGCTTCTCCCTCCCTGGCATGGATCAGCTCCCACTGAGCCTCCCCCTGATGCTGGGCCCTTTGCTCCCTTTAAGCTCTTTGTGTCTCTTTTCAGAATCCACACGTCCTCACACTTGCATTTGGTCCAGGAAATGCTGAAGCTGTCGACATTCACCTTACTGGGGAATTGATTGAGAAATTAGGGGTTGTCTGTGGCAGTGTTTAGCACAAAGGATAGTCCCTAGACCTTGCTCCAGAGACAGATCAAGCAAAGCAGTTGTTCAACTCTAATGCAGCCATTATCCCTTATCAGATCTGGTTTTAAATAGATAACATCAAAACCAAAGGGAGCCAGCAGAGGCAGAAGTCAAAAAGAGAAAAAAATAGATTTGCAGTGGCTGTTTTAAAGCTGTAAGAGTCAATGGCTATTAGGCAGTTCTGCAAATCCTATTTAAGCACAAACAAGAAAAGTCTAACAATAATTCATGTACTGTCTAATGGTCACTAAATATAGGGAGTTCCTCAAAATAGACTGTCACATATAACCATTATTTTTATGTATTACCATCAGGCTTCCAGACTCTGTGTACAAAGGGCCAGCACTGCAGACATAAGGACACTACATTTATTTTTAATCACCTCACCTTTCCAGTTTAAGCTGTTCAAGTCACAGCTGTCACCACTAAACTGTTTTTTTTAATTCTTAATTCTTAAGACACAGCAGTCATGTAGCTTAAAAACCGGAAGTTCAGATTAAAGATGCACAGATTATGTGAAAACAATCTGTCTGCCTCGTCATCAACACTCACATTCCATGGAGATACATTTGTCAGAAATACAGGGCCCAGCTCACTGAATCTGCTTGATTCAGAACAACTTCTGTATATCTCACTCAATTTAGCTACTTTAAAAACATCTTGGCAATATTTGTGGAAACCACACCAGGGATGATCTACTAGGAAAACACCAAAACAAATATTCTCCTCAAATTATGTCAAGCAACCCAACTCAACATTGCAGCAAGCACAGCCCAGCCTGCGTTTTAATTTGGGACATCTCTGTCTCATTCTTTGGCTTCTCTTGGGCAGAGCTGCAGAGACAATCAACAATCCAGACTGCTCCAAATTCAGTCTGAATTATCTAATTCCTGTGAGCCAGCTGAATTACAGACTCCTGATACCACAGGACGGGCCTAAATTCATATATCCCACTGCAAGTCTTATTGCTTTCCCCAGAAAATTCCAGCATAATGGGACATTCTCATTGTCTGGGACTGGTTTTGAGAAAGCTCCTGCGAAATTGTGCTTTTACACACACACACATATATATATATGTGTGTATATATATATATGCATATATATACATATGTGTATGTGTATATATATATGCATATATATACACAAGCATGCATCTATACATTTACACACACAAAATACTTTCAATTTTCCCTTACTATGTTTTTAACCTGAACAAACTCCTTATGATTTGGGACAGCAAGCTTGCTCAAGAAAGCAGCAGTGGGGCTGCAAAGGTGTGAGTATCTGTTAAAAATCCCATCCTTGTGCAGCCAAGGGTTGGAATTGGTGCAGTTCTTGCTCACCCAGGTGGGTTCTGCTCCTGCAGTCACGTTGAAATGGAGCAAAAGAATAACAACAGCAGCTCATGGCAGCCACAAGCTGCAGCAGCAGATCCCAGAACGGAATATTTTTAGAAGACTTTAAAGGGAAAGTTCGCTTTCAGGTCGTGTGCTTGTGGATCAGTGAGGAAATGCCAGAAATAACAAGGTGGCACCTTATAATTTAATGCCTCATAATTTAATGATTGAATAAAACAGAGTTAGGGATCATCTGAGAATAAGGCAGATTTTAAACAAAAAAAAAAAATGTTTCTACATTAAAATTTTAGGAATGAGAAGCCTTTGGGTGAAAAGAAATAAAAGGAAATACAGAGAGGGCAGCTTGTTCATACACACCATATGTATCATCAGGAAAATTCTAAGGAAATAGCAGCTAAAAGTTATGGGCAAAATAGGCATATCAGCTCTCAGATACAGTCAATTTGCTATTCTTTTTGAAAAAGCAAGCACTGAAAAAAGAGAAGAAACTGTGGGGGTTATAAAAATAGCTTTTTACAAGAGGAAAAAAAGGGCCCAAAAAACCAATCAGCAAGCTCTTTCCCTGAGGTACTTTTCAGCCTATAAAAATTGAAAGTTAACAGAAAATGAGACTGCAAGAAAATACTGTAGCAGGAATATCAAATTTGTGTAAGACAAGTAAAGAGATGGGCAGGATCACAGCATGTTTATTGGATCGCACAGGTGACTTGGAAAAAGCATTTATTTTTTGTGACCATCAACACCATGGCACAGGGAAAGTGTGTAATATCTAATACCTGGTACCCCAAAATTGCATTTAAAAATAAAAGAAAGGGCCGCCTAATTAAAGTGATTAATCTAGTTTTTACAAGAGCATTATATAAACCAGATTTTCATCTGTTGGGTGAGTCCAGGCTGCAGTACAATGCTCTTCAGAGAGCACTGGATCATCCCAAAAGTCCAAATGTGTGCATTAAGCTGGTGCCCATCGTCTCTCTAAGAGCAAAATTCCCACAGAAGCTCAGTTTTGTTTGTTCTCCTGAGGTAAAGAAAATGAATCCTGTGAAACTTTCCCAGCTACAGCAGAGAGCTGAACAAGCCCCCTGAATATTTAGTCATGTAAAGTCCACAGGTACAGGAGGAGCAAAGTGATACAGCACAGCCTGGAGTTTACTCGACCACAAAACCATGCCTCATAGCCCAGGGTTAGACTCAACCATTGCCCAAATCATATTGTTCATGTGCCAAAGAAGACAACCTGACCAACATGGAACTAGCTGGAAAATCATGCAGGTACAACGAATATGTAACTGTTGTTTTCCTTCTGAGCATAGAAAAATACCACCCTTAGTAAAGCATCACAATGTGTGATCATGTAGCAACAGAATAAGGGGAAATCACCTTAAATGGAAAGATGATTGATTTCAATTAGATCTTAAAAGAAATTCTTCCCCATGAGGGCACAGGTTGCCAGAGAAGCTGTAGTTTCATCCCTGGAAGTGTCCAAGGTCAGAAGTGCGGAGCAGCCTGGTCTGTGGAAGCTGTCCCTGCCCATAGAAGGGGTGGAATGGGATGAGCTTTAAAGTTCCTTCCAACCCATCCACTCTATGATCCTATACCTTATCCAAGCCAAAACCAGCCATCTCTCTTTGCTGCCCAAACCCAGGAGTGGTAGGTTCTGATGAGCACTGAGAGTTTAATGAAGAGGTGACATGAGCAGAGCTCAGCAGAGAGGGATTGCTGTTCTCCTGAGCCCCCGAACACCAGTGCAATTGGGAGTTAAAGGCTTCAGCATCACCCAAAAGCCCCAAAGCAGAAATTTCCCTGACTCAGGGAGTGCTGGGCACTGCTCTCCTGGTGGGGTTTCAGGTTGGAGTTCAGGTATCAGAAGACTGAAACCACAGTCAATTGTCTGCTGAGGGGAGCAGAAAGGCAAAAACACAAAACCATCTCCCAGTCTGCCTAACTTGTATTTTGTTGTCCCCAAGGACAGCTGTGATTAGTTAAAAGCTAAAAAAATAGCTTCAATAAAAGAAAGAAAGGCTGGAACAGAGCCAGCAACAACTTTTTATGGTTCTGACACCTTAAAAAAAAAAAACATGCTGAGTTGCCATTTCAGTATTTTGTAGGGTGCAGTTAGAATTATATCATCAGATACGTGAATCCAATATGATCCCTTGGAAGCAAAAATCAGCAGTGTGCCATATGTTGTATATCCTAAACACTAGTCAAAATAGCCTCATTTCATCTGACAGTACAAAGAACTGTCTGGATGTTGCATCTTTTCTTGGCAGACCAGATAGACTTATTGGTGTGTTTGTGTCAAGACAGCAAAATCACATTCAGTGCTTGTGTTGCAATCATGAAAAGAGAAACATGGAGAGAAATATTAATATTCTTTCTCTGGGTTTTGTGGAATTTCACATTCACATTATGGTTTGGTCATGAAGGGTCAAACTTAGATGCTTTCTGAAAGGAGACAAACAACTATTCCTGCACTCAAGGGACAAAACTCAGTATTCCAGAGGCTATTGAACAAACTTATGAGTCCTTTTTTCTTAAAAAAAAAAAAAAAAAAAAGCTTTTGGCATTTACTGAACATAAATAATGAGTTGTGTAGAATTACTGCTTAGGAAATGGAAAGCACTAAATATCATTATTGCACCGGCACAGCCACAAATCCTGTCCCTGTGGGACTCAGGCCACAAATACATCACAAGTCCGTCCCACCAAAAGCCCACTCTTTGCACCGTTGGCAAATTCCATCTCTTTTTATCCTCTAGTGAGTAAACAATAGGATTATATTAAGCAATTCATTTGTGGGGGGAAACAAACAAAGCCAAAAAAACCCTCACAAACTTAACCATGAACTAATTGTTCCTGGATAACTTCCTTATCCCCTGCAGCCCCCAGCCAAGGAAACATGCACAGATTGGCCACCTCATCAGTGACCACCCAAGGCATCAGCTGCACATCTGACAAACCACCCTTTGCTAGTATTTGCTTAACTGGTGTTTTACTGGTATCAGATTCAATGGCCTTTAATTCACATTAATGGTGGCATTGATGTGCCCTCAGCCCACAGTTTATACATTCCTAAAGCAGATAATGGTAGTTGATAAAATATGTCAAAATGGAAAAATCAAATTGACTGTCGAGCTCATATTTTGAGAATTAGTGGGTTTTTTCCTTGTGAAAATTAAGTCGATTGGCCCAGTTTTCCATTTTTCAGTCAATCCACTTATTCTAGACAGGAGGCAAAATTTTCTCTTTGACAGAAGCTGATATTTCTTCTGACTCATTTTTTGTAAGTACACTATTAAAAAGGGGAAAAAAAAGCATCTAAATACACACTCAGGTCTGGGGACCTGAGGGTGCCAAGGGATTGACTTTTATATACAAGAAACAAATTTGGGTCAAACAAATGAATAAGAAATAGATGTGGGGCCACAGAAAAGTGGGGAGGGAGCAAAAAAACCAGTTACACAGAAATAAATGGAGTGCAGATTTTAGTAAGTAATAAAACCAGATCACAGAATACCTCGTGGCAGTTGCAGTGAGGTGCCATGGAGTGGTATATTATTACTCCTTACATGAATGATCTGCTGGGTCTACAGCTGAGGGCAAGGCAGGCAGACAGTGTTATCCATTGCAGAGTCTTTAATGAGACAATGTGAAGTTCAAGTTGCACACCATGCAATATTTTTCTTCCCTGTTCAATCTGTATTAAGTCGATATTCTGCTAAAACCTAACATTTGTTGCATTTTTCCAATTTAGTTTCTGTCAATGTCCCCTAAAAGTGCTGAGCCTATTAAACTGACATCACCCACACAAATTTCAATAAGGGCACTGTGGTGAAAAACGCCGTGGAGCTGAGGCTGTGCTTTGGGGGAAGAGCTCAGCTTGCCCTTCTCTCCACATCTGCACAAGCTTGTCTTTCCATCAACATCTGGAAGAGCCCACAGAGATGCACGAGGCTCCTCTCCCATTTTATTGACAGCCAGGAATATGGAGCACTATGGAAGTAGATGCCTGCAGTGAAGTATTTATAAATAAAACCAAAATATTTAACCAAGTGTGTACAGAGCTATTTTGAAAGCTGCAGAACTGTGTGAGCTGCTACATTACATACAGCTGCTTCCAGGCCCTCCTGCTCAATTTTAATTATTTGTTGAAGGTTACTACTATCTCCAACTTTCCTATCCAATCCTTCAGCTAACTACAGAACAAAACACTTTTTATTCTACTCTTTTTTTTCCCTGTTGTTTTTCATTGTGAAAGGTCCCACACCACCTCAATGACTGCAAGGCATCTCCAGAAGATGCATCACACAAAAAAAACATGTGGGACAAAACGCCTGAATTATTCCTGTTTTTTTGTCATAGCATCAAATCAGATGGTGATCTAAGCAAGGTGGTTTAGATTAACTCCTGTAAACTTACATCAATCAGCCAAAGAAAGATGAGGTTGGATGGCTCCCTCCCTCCCTGCTCCAGGTGATACCTCTGCATTTTATTCCCCTTGTCAAAGGGATTGAGAGATTAAAAAATGAATGCTAAGAGTAAAAGTTCTTTATAATACTTCATAATTTAAAGACACCCCTCTTGTAAGGAATAGAAACTATTAAAGTGTCTTCACAATTTCTTCTTCTATATATCTGTGAGTTTCTATACCAAATGAGCCCTGACTTGTTACAGATGAACCCAGCAAAGGAAGGAGCACTAACAAGGTGACAGCAAACCTAATAATGCAATCCTCAGGCAGGCAAATTAAACTTGTCAAAATTTGTTGAGAAGCAGGACAAGAGTGGATTTCATAGGGCTGGAGCTTCTGATGTAACTGAGACAGAATTTGGGATAAAAGGGAGACAAGAACAAAGTCTCTGGTTGGATTGAGGCTTATTGTAAAAGGACCTAAGATGATTTAGGTAATGGAAAATTACAAGGAGCATTGGAACACTCCAAAATATTTTCAAGTGATATCTTAATGCAAAACGAAAAATAGAAACTGCAATGGATGGAGAAGTATTTTGTACCATAACAAGAAAAAATGCTGAAATGTATGGAAAACATTTTCTTTCATTGCTTAGGGTTCTTCTGTGTTGAGGTAAATAAATAATTACATAATTATTGAACTACAAAGCACATAATAAAGAGAAAAATGCAAAGCTAAACTGAATAAGGGAAACCAGATTATTCTGTAAATCGTACCTGGCCCACATTCTTACAACAACACCTTAATCTACATCAGACCCACAAATACTCTGTCTCCTTTTTCAGGTACAATCTTCATTGGGACAGGCACAAATTTGACATGTGCCATCCAATCCAAGCAAACAGGAACAGACCACCAAATTTGCCTCTATAAATCACACCAGTCCTGTTTTTATCACACGACAAAACACAAAAGAAGAGATTACTTTGGTAATGCAGCATAAAGGAAAATAAAAAGGTTAATTCCGGAATGCTTTTAGAATGTCACAAAGCCTTTTAGGGATTCACTAAAAGCACTGATCAGTTGTATCAGATGTGCAGAGCCTCACCCACAGAACCTGCCCAGCTCACAGGGGAACCAGCCAGAGCTCGGCCAAGCAGCAGAGGAGGCAGCAATGAGGATGACTAGAGGTTTTGAAATGGTGATTCTGCTCCCAGTTTTCTCCCTGATTACAGAAACCGTGTTTTAAAGCAAACAGAATGTGAAGAGGCACTGCTAAAAGCTGTTGACACAGTACAAATGAGATCACAAATTAGAAGGGATGTGCCAGTTAATGAACACAGAGCTGTTGAGCAGTGTAAAACAGTAAACTCTAAATATTCTTCCCAACATTTTTCTTCATTTTCTTCAAGGAACTCCACTGCTGAGAGTTTCATATGTTAATCTGGCTTGCAGTGTCCTTTTATGTGTGTTTTAGAATATTTTTTTGCTCAGAGACTTGAATACATTCCCAAGAGACCCTGTCCCTTCATACTTACAGTGTAATTGGAAATGTTACACATGCATTTTTTAATAAAAGTTTTAATTAAATGTATTAATGTGGTCTGTTTTCTGACATTGATTATTGTGTCAGCACAAAAGTGAGAACATCACCTTTGACTCTTCCCAACCACAGTCACATCCCTACCTTAAAGGCGGCAAGAGGTGATTCTGACAGCCCAGACTGAATTCCTTGATTGTTAAACAAAGCCTCAAAATACAACAGAGTGAAAATAACATTTGCAAAATTTAAAGAAAAAAGGCAGTTTCATTTTCATGTTTTCAAATAAATTATTTTCACTTTTCTTTTTAAATATAGACTAAATGTTTGTATAAATAATCACTGTACATTAGGAATATGCTCCATTTCCATTTTGCCTGTTATGTAATGCAGTAATAGTTACTTCTCTACTTAAGTGCAGGCAGAACTGTACAGCACTTAATGTGAAAATGCAAGACTTGTTTATTTGATGTAGCTATGCCATTTCCATAAGGAAAGATTTTCCCTTATGATGTGGAAGCACAGAAGAATCAGAGTCATGCAACATCTCTAAAATAATAGAGGCGGCAAAGGTCAAGGATTCTTACTGAATCTGAAAGATTACAGCAATAAAGGCTTTAGAAAGCACTCTGGAAGTTGTATGGAAAGGATATCACTCTCCCCTAAATTTTATAACTATAAAAGCTAACCTACTGCACCAGTAAACTGCAGCTTCTCCAAGATAAAAATAAATCTAAGAATCCATGGAGGAAAAAAGGAAAAGAAGGTTGGAGAGTAGGAAAACACCATTATTGGCCCCTTCATCCTTCCTGGCAGAAGATAAATACAACCATGATCCAGAGAATATGAAAATCAAACCCTACATATTGGGAATTTCTTTACTGTTTTCTCATGGGAACGTTCATCTTCTATTTGTCTTATAACAAATTCCTTGTTACCTTTCCCTCTCCTCCCACCCCTGTCTCAAGAGATGGATGAGTTCCAAAGCCAGTTGCATTTGCCTCCCCAACAACATATGCTTGTTGTCATGCCTACAAGACACTGCCTGGGCAGGCAATATTGAACATGACCAGATTTCTTCATGGTTCTTAAAAAGAACAATGAAATCATGGAGAATTTTGCCAAAGTAAGCACATCCAGGCTTTTCTACAATAAATCTCCTAGATATTTTTTTCAGCCAGAACAAACTTCCCATTTTAGAGAGATGAGGAATCAGAAACAAACAAAAAGCCTTTAACAAAATGTTGTACAATAGGATTAAACAGCAGAGGAATTGGGAAAAGAAACAAAAGAAGCTGTGGGAAAGAAATCTCAGCATTGCTTGTGGTCTAATAGGAGGGATTTCAATTTTAAAAGGGGGAAAGTGATGTATTTACAATACTAGATAGAGACAAACTATTTTGCCTTCAGCCTCAGTTTATCCACACAGGAAATGAACTATTGCTGCAAAAGCTGAAGCATTTTCTCTTTATTTAAACTGTTGATGTTGAGGTGAGAACATTGTTTCACCTTTATTTATGAAGCAAAAATAATGTTAATGCATCTACCTCTTAACACACTTGTCAAATGTTAAAATGAGCAAGTTCATAAAACTTTCAGTCATGTTAAACGTGGATTGTGACCTAACATAACATCCTGCCCTATTACTGACCTGCAGTCTGGCATGGAAGGGTTTCTGCTCACTGTGCAGAGCTCCAGTTATGATGAGGTTTCATTTTAACAAAACACACTTGAATTATGACTCCATTAAATGAGAAATAGATGGTTTTGCCTGATACAAAGCTTTGATGTCTAACAGCTTCAATGCTAATAAAGGTATTATCACCACAGGTGTACATTACATTATATTCATTAATTAGGGCACAAATTAAAAATTTTCCAGGCTATACTAATTCTCAGTCTTTGAGATAACTCCTTTAAGAAGGGACAGAGGAGATGGGTGTGATAAAACAAGTTAAAAGTTAAGAAAAGAAGAGGCAGAGCAGCAGTGCAGTCTGCAATAACTCCTGAGCCTGGTCAGTCTCCATGCCAGCAGTCTACTCCATACTGCCTTTTACTTTTCTTCCTTATATGTGCTATTGTGAATTCAAAAAGAGATCAAAGAAATTATGCTCAAAATGTTGCTATGGGCAAAAAGAAATGCACCTTCTATGTCCAGTCATTGGCTTCCCAGTACCATAATTGAAATATTAACAGCCTAACCAAAGAATCATTATTAGTGCAGATTTAATCATTAGAAAATGGGGGGGAAAAAGAGAGAAAACTATTACAGAAGCAGTGTTGATAATCAGAGCCTCACAGAAAGTGCTGAGGGAAGGGACCCACAGTGAGGGGGAGAGAGGCACGGCCACAGCAGTGTCACTGCATGGAGCAGGGCCAACCCAGGCTGGGTCCCAGCTCTCCAGGAGGGTGTCACCCTCTGGAGGAGCAGCATGGTTCTCAAAATGCTCCTCTCCACGATGGCTTTGCTAAGAGATTCTGTGTTCAGCATCCAGGCTGTTTTTCCAGCACATCCATGTGTTCAGGACAGAGGGCTTGTTCATTAGCTGCTGGCAGGAGCCCACCAGGCAATGCACAGGCTCCTACTCCCTCGTTTTAGCATTTTAATTACACTCTGACACTAATTGTGCAGGGTGGCTTGCATGACAAAAGTTGAGAGTTGACAGAAGAGAAATGGTCCAAAAGTTTAGATTTGAATGAGTTGGCAGCAAAAAGAACAGCAGGAAGGCAAATAAAAGCCCTCACAGCCTGATAAATCAAGCAAACCTTCGTCAACCAGGATTTTTGATGGTAAAATTTTCAGAGGCTGTTGGCTGCACTGGCAGACAAAGCACATTATCTTTCTGTGGGCTGCCTTTCCTGAGCAGGTGAGTCACGCTCAGAAATGACACAGAGCTGACCAAGCCACCCAAGTGCTTTTGAACATTTCCCCCGCAGTCGCTCGGGCTCCCCCAGGTCAGCTGTGGCTGCAGAGCACAGGGATTATTGTCACCCACACGGTGCCACTGCCTGTGCTCCCTGCCACAGCACGAAGCCAAGCCCTGGCCGCTGCAAACCCACTCCGGGTCTGCAGGAACAGCCCTTGGTGCACATTCCCAACACCTTTTAAAAGCATCTTGATTGCTAAGGCATAACCAGCCCTTATCACCCACAGAAACCCTAAATTTTGAAGTGGTTATTCAGTTTTCTCAGCCATACCTTGTGTTAGTTGTGTAATGCATTTCCATGACAGGAGCAAACGGCTTTAAAATAATGTCCAGCAGTCAAAATTTCATTGCACAGCCTCTGTGGTTATTAACCATGCTACATGTAGGCCAACAGTGCTTGAGCATTTCACAGATAAACACACACACACTCTCTTTATCCTTAACAGCTATGTTACTCTGAGAATAAAAGGTAGCAGCAGCTTGAGTGGCATTAAAATGAAGGGAAAGTGCAAATAAAATTCAGATTTATTTCAGTTTCATTTCTACTTAACTGCAGTTATTCATAACATCTAAACGCACATTCACTGCAGTTTCTAGATGCAATATAGTAGGTTTTATGCAGTTAAAATGAGTTTATGTACAAGAGAATTGCCACAAGGCAATTCAAAACTGCTTTTCAAAAACCCTTTTCCAAACTAAGTTTTATAGTAATAATTCTATTTGTGTTGTATCAGCTGGCCCAGAACTAGAAATTCAAAATTACCAGGAAGAAATCTAGGATTAAAAAAAAGAAAAAAAAATCTGTAGAATCTATATGAAATAGCTAAACATATCACATGAATTAAAAAAGAGGAAAAAGTGACAACAGACTATTCTTGCTTTGCTTGGTGACACACTTGCAATGTAAGCATATATCTGCATTCTTAATCCTGATCCATTTTTCATTTACCATACCTTAGAATTTTTAATGCCCCCCAAGCTCAAATTATTAATCATAATTTGCATGTAGTGCTCTTCAGCTTGTTTTATGTGCACTTACAAAGACATCTAACCATAAAGATATTAAAGGACTCCTATGATACTTTGTTTCCTTATGGTTAAAATAGCTTTTCCTCTGGAATTTATAAGACATTGGAGGAGCCCCTCTTGGTCTCCATATTGTTCCACAATGACATTTTCTTTGGATTTCTTGTAGCTCTTTGGAGGCAGTTTCAAAGATGAGGGAATGATTCACTCAGCCTCACTTGCCAGCCACAGAAGGAAATGCAATTTCCAGAATCAGTAAGAATTTCAAATTCTCCAATTCACTGCACCCTCTCTGGGAATAGCCTGCCATTTAAGCTCCCACACTGACAACAAGTTGCACGTGCTTCAATGCAACCAACCCTCCTCCAGCACCAGAGTCACACTCAGGGACTTAATTATCTGTACTTGGGCTGTAATTGGAGACCTCAAGTGAGGTTGTACAGAGCAGAGCATAATGTTATTTCAAAGACTCATTAAGATGTACCCTGTGCCCCAAAGAGTTTACAAAACAGCTAAAAAAAGCAAGGAAAGAGGAGCCAAAAGGGAGAGGGAGTGCCAGGGGGAAGGTATCTGATTCACTTGTTTGAACTTATGAGTAGGAACATTTCTTGAGTCACTAAACACAAAGCACTTCAAAAACTGTACTCGCAACTCCAGTCCAACAAGAGCTGCCTTTTATCCCTTCTTTTTTTTTTTAACATAAAGAAGGATGCTGGAAGAAGCCAAGAAGTTGTTAGCATTCCTACCGCTGCAACAAACTAAAAATTGTACAAAAAAATCTCCACTCAGAAAAAGATCAATGGCTCCCAATCATTATCTGAGCAGAATATTAAAGTAAGACATGCATAATAAAGTAATTTTGTTTCATTTTTGAAAAGTGATGGCATTTAGCGAGATTCAGTAAATTGTCCCTTTCAGCACTAATAACATGTTCATAGCTTTCCCCACCAGACGTTCCATAATGGCAATATAATAGGATTGCAATGACAATTAAATGATTGCATATTTTAGGGCAATGGAGGGTATCCACGAGGGCATGAACCATTAGCAAAATGGTAACATCGTCACAGGAATTGTCACGCTTTGGCACAAAAACTGAGGAAACAGAAGCACTGGAAGGGAGCAGGTATTCAATTCTCACACCATCTTCCTGACTTAGGAAAGCAGAGAAGTGCAAATTGAGTGAATCTTAAAATATCCAACAAAAACCAAAGTTTGCTTTCAGCCCTTCCTGGAATTCACTGAAGGTCAGGTGCAGCCTTGGCTGACACAGCTCAGGGGTGACAGCACAGAGGGTCCTGCTGTCCCCTCCCCATGTCCCAGCTGGGAGCTCTGCAAAGGCCACTGCCCTGGGTGCCCTCACAGTGCCTCACACAGAAACGCCTTCATTCTTCAACACAGGTTCTACAATTTATACATAATTTCTAGAATTCATCTTCCAGAGAGGCCATTGAGGCTGAAGTCTACTCATTATGAAAGCCACTCCACGATTTCAGAATTTTAACTCCTCTTTCTTTCCCTGACATAGAAAACGCAAATATTTGAAGTTGCCTACCAGGAACTGAAACCTGCAGCCGTTCTCAGAAACTTTCTTTGTTGCTGTTCCCCAGAAATACTATAAAACTACTTTTGAACTTGCTGCTAACTATCTCTAGAACCATAAAGTTGGAACAAGGAACATCTGCTGGTAGCACAGCCTGGAATGCGTTATTTATTTATTACTTGAAAGGAATGCCTAAGAGTCCCCGCTCCTGCAGCCTGTCCATCTCCGCATGCTGCTGAGACAGCTCCTAAAAGCAGCAAAGTGACAGCAGAGAAAGTTTCAGAGAGGTTCTTCCAGGGCTGCCGCGTAGCTGGGAGGCATTAAAGGCTGGCTCAGGTGTCCTGGCATATGGGACTCCCTGAGAGGTGTCAGCACGTGGCTCTGCCTGGTGAGAAATGAACCTGCCCAGGCATGCAAGGCACTCCATCACACTCAGCCAAAGAGCAACAGAGGGAGCTTTGGAGAGCAGCAGCAATTTGAGAACCACATGAGTCCTCCAGGCTTCCTGAGTAAATACCAGGTGTTGAAATAGCTTTAAAAAGGGAACAAATAACCCCCCAACACGTTTAGGTAAGGATTTAACAGGGTAGCTAGAATAATAATATTGTAGTTTTCCTTTCACACAGCTTATATTGCCAAGATCTAATATATTTTAGACTAAGCTAGTTTCAATACACAGGTTTTTTAATGGACAGACCTCACTGAGGAACAACAACAACCTATTTTTTAAAAAAAGAAAAAAACAACAAAACTGGATAAATGCAGCCAATTATCAAGACAAATATTGTTTCAGAACAACTCAAAAGCCCCTCATGCAAATGCTTTATCTCTAGGAGGACAAAAATAAATGTTTACTGTGTGCTAAATAAAATTCAGATTTACTACAGAAAGGAGAAAAAGCACTTTGACACATAACATTGAACAGCTGCAAAGAGGAAAGGGCTTCTGCAATTGGAAAATGTCTTGAGAACATCATTCCACTTTCAAGGTCTCAAATGAGCAACTTTAAAACCCAAAATAAAGACTCAGAGCAAAAAAACCAAAACCAACAAATAAAGCACTTCTGATTAGTTATTCAAGTTGTTTTTAGTTCCAACAAACAATAACAAATCACATTCTCTTCCCACAGTGATAATCTGTTGGGCCTCAAGACCACAACCTCTGCAGTGACTCTGCTTGGCTACTCCAGATAAAAATAAGTTTGCTGCTTTCAGCTCCTTTTAGCACAAAAAAACCCAGGAAATAATTAGGAAAAAAAATATTAAAGACCCCATAAAAATCTCATGATGATTTCCACCATAAAGTCCACACAGCAAAAACAACAAAACTACATAACAATCCACAAACATGAAACAAAGTATGAAAAAAACCAACAAAACCTACCCTGGTTGCTCCATGCTTCCTTCTCAACTGCCCATAGAGAACTGAAGGGTGGGAACTTTGCCAGCTGTTATTTAATTGCCCCAACACTTAATTGCCCTCACCTGAATCTCATCTGAGCTAATTAGCTACCCTGGGGCACCTCAATCATCTTCAGGTGTGACCTGGCCACACTTGATTACTAACCTGCTCCCAAAGTCATTGCAAAGGCTAAGAAAGATCAAAAGACATTCAAAAAGCTGAACAAATATATGATTTTAAAAATATATATTTAAAAGCATCTGAACAAAGATCTGTTTTCTGCCGCTGAAAGGAGGATTTACACTGTGTACAGTGGGTGCAGTGAATCCAACAAACTGAGGGCAGTTTTCTTCAAAACTAATAATGAACATACCTCAAGTTAAGGTTGGAAGAAGTAAAGGAACTCTCATTAATTTCTTAGGGCTTTTCCAATGCACATGTCACTCAAATTTAACCCAAACAGTTGTGGAAAAACAGTACTTGGGTTACCATTTCTACAGCTAAATGGGTAGGAAATCTTTTTCTCAAAACCCTTCCCCCTAGCCCTTACACTTTGCTTCAAGCAATATGTTCTTTTAGTTACATAAAGAGCACATTTAAATTATTTAGATATGTTACATAAGGCGAGAAGATGGTTAATACATTTAATGTGCATGTGCAAATGAGCTTGGTACCACTTCTTTTGCCCTAGTGTACAAGATTAAAAACACTTCTGCAACATCTCTCCCTGCAATTAGTTCTTCTGCCTCCTTCACTCTTTCCTCACCATCTAATTCTATAATTCATTGTCTTAACTTCTCCAGTTTGAAAGTAGGGCATTTCTTCTTGGGGCCATGTTATGTAGCATGCCCTGAAGACCTGGCACACATTTCAGGGCATTAGCAGCAAGGCTTCTCCTGCACTCTAAATATACAAGGAATGCATTTTAAAGATTTCTGATAGGAATTTCAGGACACACCCTGTAATCCAACAGGATAGTCTGTGTTGCATTAATAGAATTTTATGATTGAAGTGCCTTAAAAATAAAAAAAGGACTTCATAAATAAGTGAGTTAAAAAAACCCCCACATGATGCATTAAAATCTGCACTCCAGTGAGGTGCAAAGTAATGAGTTGCACACCTGTCCCAATTTTCTATGGGATCACAGGAGGCTGGAGGAATGGTTTTTATAGCTTTGCCATTAGGAAACAAAGAGAAGCATCACAGAACATTTCTTGATCTGGTCAGAGCAATCTCTTGGATTTAGGGCCTGGCTCTCACAGTTTTGGTGAAAGACTGGAAGATCCAGGCTAAATTTCTACCAAATAGAAATTGGAGCCATCATTACAATACCTTCCCAGTAAGATCTACCAAGTAGAGGAACACCTGAACTCTGGAAAGTTATGGCAAACTCTATTTTGAAACAATTCCCTGTCATAAAGCAGGGAAAGAAATGGATAGATATTTTTGTTTTATTTTGATTTGGGTTTTTTTTTTGGTGGGGTTTTTCCCACCCCACCCCAGGTTTTTATTTAAGTGAAAGGAGAAAGCAAGAAGGAGCCTTTTCAGACAGCGTTAATGTAAGAGGGAACCATTATTCACATGAATGTGGATTGTTGAACCACTTTGCACAGTGAGTACATGGAGTTTTGCAACAACTAAACTACAAAAATGCTCAATTTTACTTTAAATTAATACAGGGGGGAAAAATAAACCAAAACCAAAACCATGCCATAATTCCAAAGCTATTGAAATATTAGCTTTAACATCTCACTAGCTAAATGAAGAGTCACCTGCTTTTTGTGCAGGTATGTTAAATCAAATTACCCATAATGAAATGCCTTTCCATTTGCCAAGCAGCGTGGCTGGCCAAGCCTGGAGCAGTTGGCTGACTGCAGAGGTCTCAAGGATAGACAGGCATTTTGAAAAGCCAGAACATTGACAAACACCTTCATAATGTGGTTTATAGCATCACAGGCAATCTGCACTCCCAGCAATGGAGCTGCAGCGCACTGGAGCACAGCCTGGCTGGAGCCAACCTGAGCACACCCAGTTGCTCACAGAGCAGGGGAAAGAACAGCAGAGTCATTCCTTGGGAGGCTGTTTGGGGGGAACCAAGGCTCTTTCATCAATGTTTGCAGCTGAAGGCTGCTCCTGCAGCTGAACCCCCCTCCTTGATCAAGTGGCTCTCCACAGATTTCCATCAGCACCTCTGGTTTTGCATCTTAACCTGTGCTTTCATCGCTATCTAACAGAGCTATCCACAGCTTAAGCAGCTGCAAACCAATAATCCCACCCTCCAAAACAAACAGAAGCCCCCCTAATTAACCCCTCCTGCTCCACACACTGACATTTAACAGCCACCTCCTAAGCACAGTGACCTGCCACATTTCATCAAAGCCCCTTCACTCTGAGCTTCTTTCAATATTCTGAATATCACTTTCTTCAAGTGTTTTCCAGTGTTCCATGATGTTGCTGTGGCAGCAACTGTTCACCAAAGGGATTCAGAGAGTGCTGATCAGTTCAACCTGAAACTAAGTCAACAAAACCTGCATTTTTAAACTAGGGGGCAAGAAAACAATCATCAGGAGTCATTGTTTGGGCTGCCCCAGGAATAAGTCAGGACCATGTAAGGTTGCTGGGCTTTGTTTGAAATTCCTACTTGGTCTTCTCAAGAGAATATTTTCCACAGTGCAAGGAAAGAGCTGATGTCAGGAACTACTCTATTTAAGAGTCTGTGCTTGCAAAGCAGCTCAATTAACCTAAATCTGGGTGATTAATAATAAAGGAGACACAGGTGAAGTGTTACACTTAGATACCATGCTAGGTTAAACCCTGAATTTCTCAAAACAATGACCATGAACCACTCACTGAAAAATCTGGCTGAGTTTTGTCTCCCATCTGTACAGAGATATTCCAGTGGAGTGGTTTTGCACATTTAAAATTGCAGCTGATCTTCACAGCCTAAAATACACACAGAGTGTCAAGTGGCTCTTTCCAACGCAGCAATGATACATTTTGTTAAGCTGTAGAAAATATTTATAAACTAATTAATCACTGCAGCAACTTGTACTTGACTGTGAAGCACTTCAAACTCTGCAGAGGGTCTGTGTGGATCAACAACATCCAGCTGGAAGCAAGGGAGGAATTCCATTTGCATCCAAGCCCCAGGGAAGGCTGTGGGTGACTGCAAAGAACCCCCAGCTCTGACTGCAGAGCACACCCAAAGGCTGTCATTAGAGCAGCTACATAAAGATATTTACTGGGGGTGTGGAGAGGAAAATACAGTGAAAAGGAGTAAATCCAACTGCAGCACGTAAATCAGTATTCTCTCCTAAAACTCCTTCAACACAGTAATAATGTGCATTCACAGTATGGCTGGAACTAACAGCTCTACATTGCTTTTCTCTCTGCATCTCTGTTTGGCCTCTTTATGAATTCCCCTCTGCAGGGCAAAATCAGCCTCAGTCTTAAAACCATCCAAAAAAAGAGAAAAAGACACACATTCTTATGACACAGATACGTGAAAGAGTTAATGACAGATCATTATTTTAATCTCAGAGGTGCTGAATAAAAGCATTAATTGGCACAACTCAACACTTCTAAAATTTTCCCAGCCCCCACAAAACTGTTCCTGTAAGTTTGATTATTTTTTCATTGCAGCATGTGTTGTGCAGAAGGCACACACAAATCCTCAAAAAGCAGCTTCCAAAAAACAAAAAAAAAATCCTGGTGAACACAGCACAGAAGGCTCCTCTGAAGACAAAGAACAAGACATCAGTGTCTCATCTGCTGTGAATTAGTTTGCTTCTTTTCCTTCAAGAACTCTTAATATGAGAATCTGATCAGGAGTTAATCTCCCTGAGCAGACACCACTTTGTTATCCTCCATGGTAGTTCTCTGCTCCTGGGGTAATTTGTTGCTGAACAATTGAGGCAAACGCTTGGCTCAGGATAGAAAGAAGTAAGATTAGTCTGTAATTGGAATATTTTGTCTCATTTATTTTTGAAGATGTGCCATATTACACTCCATCAGCCAGGGGTTATTGTTTTATGAAATCAAGCTGCACCTGGCATTGCATTGAACAAAACCTCAAGTGCTGCTGTTTGCAATCCAGCTCTGTGTTCACCCTGATCCCAGTACCACTGGATGCCTCATCCTGTGCTGGAACCCTCAGCCCTCAACAAATTATCCTATCAAGTCTTTAATTAAAACAAAAAATGTCCAAGACAACTGTTGAATTTAGCCATAATATCAAACACAACTGGGAAAGATCACAGTAATCCATACATTCTCTCCATACATTTATTTTCCACTTCCAGCAAGTTTTCAGGATGATCTCTTTCTCATCTTTAAGCAATTACTACTGCAAATGAAGAAGCTAATTGATTGTATTCCTATTTCATTTAGATTGACCTCTAGGAGTTTTTGTGTGCTTTGAGATGAATGCAGGCATAAAAACAAGAAGGTATTTAAAATTCAGCTATATTTATGACATACTTTCTGTGGTGTATCTCACCCCACATGTGATAGCATATTCTGATAAAGTACATTTAAAGAAGTTTTAGGGTAAAACCTAAGTTTCAGTATTTAGAGGAATATAAACTTTCTTTCCTGTTATCTAATTTTGCCTAAGTACTTGCTGCAAAATTCACCTTTGAAAGACATTTTACCATAAGGAATAAAAAGCCCTTGAAATATGTGCAGCATCACCTGTAGGCAGCTAATTCTGACCCAGCCTCTTGTACACACACAAAGCTGACAGGTGTTTTGATGGTCTTAATTAAGCCAAGTTTTTACTGTGAAGTTTATTCTAACACCACAACTGCAAAGGCAAATATTTACACTGTTCAAATGGAGAATAGAGGAGAATAAACATTCAGAGATAAATCCTGTTTCTAAGATGTCAGGTGGCAAGGGTAGCACAGAGGATTTTACACTGAAGCATTATAGTATCAAAGAAGGATAAAAAGGAGGAGTTTGCTTGGCTTGGTAGAGATTTGGCCAGAGCATGGCTGGTTCTTTAACTTGGAAAAGAAAGAGAGAGAATCAAAGAAAATTAAATAATTATTAAATAATGAGGGAGAAAAGAGATTTATTTTAAACATAAAACATGCCATGATTTGCCCCTGATATTAATGCATCTCTGGTAAACAGATAAGACAAATCCCATTGCTGCTGTGCATGGTATTTCCCACCCATTCCCTAACACAAGCTTATATTATTAAATTATACTCAGTTTTAAACAACCAGTTTTTAAACATCTAATACCTGAACATTGGTATGAGACATAAAAATAGTGATTGAGTTTTCAGCAGCAGTAACAAACTGCATGTTCATATGGATTTCAGACTAGGAAAGCAGTAAGGACCAGGCTACAGCTAAAACAAACAAAAAAAAAGGTACCACACTGAGGAATCAATGGAAGGCTGCAAAGATGCAAAAAGACTCACAGCTGTGCTGTAAGCACAGAAAAAACCCAAAATGCATAGAACGTAAGAAAGGAAAGGTAAATTAATTTAATATTTCCCATATAAACCAAATGCTGTCGCCTCAGAGGCAGCCTTCTCCACCCCAAAAGAGACCCAGAAAAGGCTGAAAAAGTACAGCTCTTTTGGCAGCGCTAGATAGTGGTATGGCTCTTTAGCAGCTGAATTTTGTGTTCTGCTCCAGCCTGAGATTTGTCCAAACACAAGGAAGGCATTGGTTTGTCTTTGCAAAATTGTTTGCAAGAGCTGGGATGTAATAAACATTATTCGTTTGATCAATTGTTACAAAGCAAGCTGCTAAATAGGTTCAGTTTATTCTAACAGCTTATTTTGGTGGCTGTAAAGGTTTTCTTGTGCACGTTCCCCTGGAAACCTGGTTTACCTAATCTCTCAGGAAAGTTTTTTACATAGAAGAACTCTGAATCACAAGTTCACCTGAAAATCATGAGCTATTAAAACCAGGTGAAACTCCAGTTTACACAGTCTAACTTCACCAAAGGCCCTTCACATACCCCACACAGTCAGACCAGGTGCTTCCCCACCTGCTCAACCCCATAGCAGAGTCTCAGGTGTCTTGATCATTACAATAATTTAATCTTGGTGCAATAACTAAATGACAAAAATAGAGCTCAAGCTGGTGCCTCCAAGGGGGAACCCTGAACAAAGCACATCCTGGGATTTTATACACTCACAGCCCAGATGTGCAGAAGTGTGGGTCATTGGCTCCCACCCCAGTGTGTCCCTCATGTGGGACCAGAGGTCCCTTTGTCCTTTCCTATGCAAGGGGGCAGCAGCTCACAGCTTCTTCTTGCCTGGGGCAAGCTGTCCCCCAATATACCTGCACCCAATATTTCCCTCACCACCCCTCCACACTGCTTTAAAATCAGTTCAGAGGCCTTCTGTGAAATTGCCTAAGTTAAATAGATTTTTTTAAAATAAAAATTTAAAAGCCTGTAACCTTCTATCCACCTGCAAAGGGAGAACATGCCCAGTTCAGCTCAGACAAGTCATCATCATGACAACATTCCTATCATGGATTTTAGTTGATTACCAATTATGTCTGGAATAATAGACAAAAATGAAGGACCTCCTTGTGCCAGACATTCAACTGCAGGCTGTGAAACTCTTGGGGCCAAAATTTTGTCCCATGAACACAAAGAGGAGTCCCCCCAACCCCATAGGTAGGGAAGCTGGGCTGTGTGGGCTCAGTGGTCACAGCTTCTCCCCAGGTCACTGGAGGCACTGGGCATGTGCTCCCTCTCCCTCAGCTGCCTCCAGGCAAGAAGGGAGAAAAATTGATTGCATCCCCACCTGCGCAAGTTGAATTTTAAAGGACTTTTTAAAACCATCAGAAGCCTGGGAAAAAAAAAAAGTGGTGGTTTAAAACCACTGGGTCAGATGTAAATTTATTGGCACAGCAGATGGGAAAGGTTTAGTTAATTTTTTATTTATTCTCTTAACATTGACAAGCAAGCTTCTTTACCTTTTTCCCCCCTCTCCTTGACATTATCCAAGCTGGTGTGCCTGGGAAGTTGAACCACTTCTGCTCACTTCAGAGTACACCCAAGTGTGGGTGGCACTGTGCCATGGCCCAGCAGCCTAATTCAAGGTGACAGCTCCTTCAGAGAGACACGACAGCCATGTCCTGTGCTCATCCCCAGCCAGTTCAGGATCGCACACTGACATCTCCTAATCCCTTCCATAGCCCTTATTCCAAGGGGGAGGAAGTAAACTCTTCCATCTTTTCTCTCCTCCAGCATTTTTCTTTATTAGCCTAAAAAGAAGAGCCAGATTGTGAGTTTTCAGCAACATTTTATACCAAAGTGTGTCAGGAGCCATTACCTGGAGGTGCTGATTGCTGTTGAGACAAGTTGGCAACTGGTATTTCTTTGGAATGGCTACAGACAAAAATAGTCCGAGTTGCTGCTGGGTTCTAAAACTGATTTCTCTAAAGCAATATTTTTCAGAATGAAAGGAATTGTCAGAGGCAACAAATTGCACATGAGATATGAAAGAAAAGGTAAGTATTTCTATCCTGGGGATACAGCCCAAAAGCGTGAAACATAGCTCTGGAAAAAAAAAATTCTCAGTGGCAGCTAAAAAAAAAAAAGAAAAAAACTGGCAAAGTTATTGAAAGAAACATCAGAAATGATAACCCAAAGATGAGGTTAAAGGCCACAGCACATGTACTCATTCACTGGTAGTTAATAGCTCAGATCTCAAGAGGTTGCTGGGGACAATTGCTGGGTAGGAAACACTGCTGCATTTTAAAGGCACTCTCAGAGCAAAGAATAGAAATTGTAGGATTGTATTCTTGTTGTTCCTGCTTTGAGGACTTGCCAAGCAGAAGTATAACCACCTGTATAGCAGGTGTGAAGATAGTAACCTTTCATAAAGCCATTTCAGATTTAGTAATAACATCTGATATTTAAACAACCTGGACATTTTAGAATTCTTGTCTAGATGGGGCACAAGCAAGGTGCAAAAGTGACAGCAGCACCCACCCCAAAGGTGCAGCACAGACAATTTCTTCTCAGACAATTTTCCAAGGTTCACCTTTCTCACAGCATGAGCAAACAGCAATATTTTTTAGGTGCTATAATTTCAGGCATGGGGCAATACTTCAGCAGCATTCTACTCTGCCAGAGAGAAGGACTTGAATTTTAAAAGGCAGTGTGATTTACAAGCAAGTTGCACTGTACTTTGCATCATGCTACACCATGCTCTCTGCCTTCTGTGTGCTGGGAATCTTCATTCCAGCTGGCAGCTTGTTGTTTCTCTGCTGCAAATTGAAGTGGTGCTTTTCCAGAATTCTAACTCTTATTGTTTCAATTTCAAGCTAAGTTTCAGTCCATGAATAATGCTCAGAAATAGAAAGCAGAAGCATGTACATTTGCTGCCCCAGATGTTATTTATGTCAGCTTAGAAAAAAGTCAGACACTGACAGCTCCTGAGGTAATCAAATATTTTCTGTTCATCTCATATTGATCTTGCAAAAATCTAGCTTGCTTGATTGAAAACAAGTTGTTAAAGGAATAGAGTAGCTTCTCTTACCTGCAGTAACCAAGCCAGCTGGCTGGCGTGGAAGCACAGACATTAAAGGGATTATGAAATAATTTTCTTACCTAGTAGAGTTGGTATATAATAATTATTCCCTTCTCTGCTGTATATGGGTATTTACTGGAATTTAAATCCAGTAGCTGGACAGAATCTGCCTTCCAGGATTTCAACCTTGTAGAGCATTTTGTGCTCTGCAATGAGCACAGATATATTTATCATGCTGGTTCAGGCAAGGGTTCATCAAGCCCAGCCTGCTGCCTCCAGTGCCAGCTGTAAGCAGACAGCCAGGCACAAACAGGAGCACTGTCAGCCTGTCTGGCACTTTGAGTCCTTTCTCAGTCTCCAACTTTATTGAGCTCCAGAGCCCAGCTTGTTTTTTTCAGAAGCCAAGGATCTCATTCCCAAGAGTTTGCACATTATAAAAGTTAAACGCTTTTAACTCTGGCCTGAGTCTCTTGTGACCAAGGGGATTTGCGACCATGTTCACAGTGGTCTGAGGATGAGGGAAGAGGTGAGGATCTGACTCCATGCTTCAGAAGGCTTGATTTATTATTTTATAATATATATTACATTAAAACTATACTAAAAGAATGAAGAAAGGATTTCATCAGAAGGCTAGCTAAGAATAGAGAAAGAACAATGATAACAAAGGTTTGTGGCTCAGACTGTCCAAGCCAGTTGACTGTGATTGGCCATTAATTAGAAACAACCACAGGAGACCAATCACAGATGCACCTGTTGCATTCCACAGCAGCAGATAATAATTGTTTACGTTGCTGAGGCCTCTCAGCTTCTCAGGAGAAAAAAATCCCAAGGAAAGGATTTTCCATAAAAGATGTTTGTGACAGGGATTCTCACGGAAAGGGGTGGCTGTGCTAAAAGCATGCTGGGGTTGACAGTATTTTATGCTGCCACCAGCCTGAATCATTCCCCACTGTTATCATTGGCAACCAAGGCACAGAGTCAGGGACCTCTGTGGGGCTGATGAGCACTGTCCTGGTTCAGGGCAAATTTGGGAGAGAACCCCAAAGGGACTCCTCTAGGAAAGCAGATTCAATCAAGCCCTCCCCACAACCAGTTCAGGAGAAAACACCTCCTTGGAGAAAAGTGGAAAAAACCTGTTTATTAAACAATAAAACCTAAACAACATTAAACCTTAAAACCTCTTGCTGCGCCAAAGAGATGACAAACTCAAAGTCCCCTCAGCCCACCACAGTCCCTGTGGTGCTGGAAATGCCGCAGTCCAGGCCCGGCCCAGTGGGCTCAGATGGAGCTGCTGGTGCTCTCCTGGGTGTTCAGGCCAGAGCAGGTTAAACAGCTCCAAAGAAAAAAGAAAATAACCCACAGTCCAGGGAGCTTCTGTGCCTCAGCTAGCTAAAACTAACTAAAACAAAAGAGAGCTCTGTCCTGCTGTCTGTCCATCCACAGACAACACAGTCCAGGAGCAGGAATATGGAGGAGTGAGTGCAGTGTCTGAAAACAAAGTACACGCTTCTTCTCTTCCCCCTTCACTCTCTGGAACAAGTCTTAAAGGTGCAAAACTTACTGTTCAGCATAAACAGAACAGACAATTGGGGATAAAAGCATCATAGAGTCAACCCAGGACAAGCACCTGCAGCCCTGCCCTGTGCTACACCCCAGCTCCTTTGGGAGCTCTGACACAGCACCTCTGCACCCTCACCTGGCAGGGTTCTGGTCAGGGATGAACCGATTTTTCTTGGTTCTGTGTTTAACTGTGTGTGGCACAGTCATTCCTTCTCCTGGCCAGAGAAGTTCACCTGTGTTTGAGGCAGGAGTTCCTGTGCCCACCTGAGCCTGGAGTCTCTGTGTGGGTGCAGAAGCTGTGCAGGAAGGTTCCTGGATCAGTGTGGGCTGCCCTGCACTCACTCAGAGCTCAGGTAAACACAGACACCATTTACATCTGATCTGGGATACAGGCACAGCATCAGCAAAAATTTCCAATGCACCTCAGAGAGGCCCTCTTTGTTTTATCCTGCATTAGTCAACTCATCTGTACCATTACCTTTTGCTTAATGACTTGATCTTTATACCTATGTTGGCTGTATTCTTTAATAGGATTTTTTCCTTCGGCTAAAATATCTAAACCTCATTTTCTTGCTTTATTCTGGATTTCAGTTGGTCAGAAATGCAGCAGACCTGTTCTCTACTTCAATTATACCAGTGAATCTGTCCCTGCAAACATGTTTTCTCCCAGAAGGGAAACAAGGGAAGAGAGAGAATTTCAGTCCATCTGTTCTGTCCAAAATTAGGAATTACAGAGGAGTGTGAGAATAAAACTAAAACCCTACAATCCCATAAACCTACCCACGCTTGAATTGAATCTTATTTTGCCTGAACTACTTCTCCTATTCCTAGTAGAATCACTGCAAATTCTCCGGTATCTTTTTTTACAACTTAAAATTTTAATTGGAAACAAACTACTACATGAACTGCATAGGTCACATAAGATGTAGATTATGGAAATTCCAAAAAAGATGTACCTCAGGCTTGGAGTTCAGATGTCTAGACATCTCAGGATTATCAAAATTCACTCTCACTGGTGAGAAAGAAGCTTGTGTTGAATTCTAAGCTGGAAAGGCTTAGAGGGAAAGGCAGGATGAAGAGGGGGGCTGTGCTGTGCACACAGCCGTGCTATTTACAACATCCCATCTCACATGTCACAGTTCAGACCTAGTTGTCTAAAACTGATGCAATTCAATAGAGGGAAACTATTCCAGCAGTTGAGGCTATTCTGCTTCATTATTCTCCCTCAGTAAATCAGGTACATTAGGGTTCAAAACACCTGAACTGTGTCCTCAGTACTCTGAACTCAATTTCCTACCAACTTGCACAGTGAAAATAGGACCAAAAAGTGTTGCCTTTAGTAAGGGAAAGTTATACCACTATTTCCCTCCTTAAAAACAAGCAAAACAAAACAAAAATAACCAAGTTTACTATGAAATGAGGCTTAGCTTGAATGAGATCAGCTCTTCAGCTGAAATTCAGACGCCCCCCCCCAGTCTTCATCAGTAATTAGAGAAGAGCAGCTTAAGTCATCTGAGTGCTCAATGAAGTGATTCAGGGGAGAGCTGCACACCCCCAGTCCCCAAGGGGACAATTGCAGCAGCCTCCTGAAGGGCCTGCAGCACAGGCAGGTATGCAAAACTGAAAAAATGCTACAAAAGTCACACAGATATTTGCAAAACTGGCCTTGGATTTTTTTTTTTTCCTACATGGGATATTCCTCAGACGATTTTCTCAAAGCATTCAAACAAAAACCTCTTTTCAAGTCTGACTTTCTGCCCTATTCTCTCTCTTGCCTTTTTTCACTCCCTACTGCAACTCTCATGCATTTTAGAGGCCTCTATCACATGGATTTATCACTCAGTGACTACAGAGAGTATGTGATGCAAGGCACATGGTCCATACCATAAATAATTTGGGCAAGTAGAACTTAATTTTCCTTGAACAGTGAACAGATTTAATCAAAACCAAGCATCAATCCCCAGATCTCCCTGGAACAATATAATTATCCATAATGCAGCCCTCCCTGCCCAACCTTCCCATTTGGTGCTGCACTTAGCTTTCAAACAACATCAACTGTCAGAAAGTGCTTTTCTGTAGTTTTAAAAGGCTCCTTGGCTGCAGTTCCCAGTAATACAAAGCAGTTTGCAGGTCTGACTCCCCAGGCAATGCATGCTCTGCCATGGAAAGGTGACACTTGCCCAAGTGGGCACTCAGGCCCCCCTGACCAGGCTCAGAAAGTCCTTGGTAGAAGGTGGGAGGTACACAACAGACAAGAGTTAGGCCAGTTCTTTGAAACAGTGATTTTTCTTTGCAGCTTGAAGCTTACTTAGGAATTATTGGGCCATAAAATACAAAGAACACTCAATCTTCTTCCTATCTACGTTCAGGACAGAAGATTATTTAATTTCCTTATCAGCATGAACTAAGCCAGTGAAAACAAATTTTTGACTCATTCTCTCCTCTTTCAGGAAACCAGTTTCAATTAAATTGAACCAGCATCTACATACTGAGTGAAACAGCAGTTCAAATGCACAGAAACTGAAAATTCAACAAGAACAGGTCTTTTAACCATTCCTGGTTGAGAAACTCCAGCAATAGCAGTGAGCAGCTCTCAGAGAACACTTTGTAGAACTTTAGAAAACAGCTAGGAAAGGTATCTTTGAAACTATATCAGTATTCATGAAATCAGACCCTTTATTTAAATTCCAGGGGTGCCCAGGTTTTGGCTTTTTTTCAATATATATATATATACACACAGACATATATACCAACCAGCAATTCATTCCCACAGTAATATCTGCCATTAGCACTCAATTAATGGTCAGTGTGGTTTTCTGATCACTGTATCTTACAAGGATATGACAATTCAGTCCCTGATGCCTTTTTTACAGTGGTTAGAACAAATCAAATCTGCTTTTAATTTGAAGCATTGTACACATTATTTCAAGAGCTTAATTAACTTATCCAGCTTACAAGTAGTACTTGCAAACACTGTTATACAAACAGGAAGGCCCAGCCAACACTGAGTAAAAACAAGATCAATGTATTTGAATGATCCTTGACAAAGTAGATCTTGTTACCCTCTGTGGTTTGCTGATATTTGGAGTAACAAGTTCCAAATGATCAGAAAGAGAGCAGTAAAGGATTCTGCCAAACTAGTACCTGCTGCTTACAGGGGACATTGGAAAACCACAGTTCCTATCAACCACAGCCACACCATTTCATGGAATCACATAGCCAAGGAGAAGTCAAGGATACCAGAAGTTTCTTTGCCTCTGAAGAGAAGGAATCAAGAAACCCAGAATATTTGAGACATTCCCAGACCTGCTACTGAATTCCTGTGCTATCTTCTAATTTTCATCTACTTGGTATTTCTTATGTCTGCTTAGATTCTGACTGCTGGCTGACACAGGCTTTAAGCAGCTTTAAAAGTGTCAGTGAGCTCTTTTGTCAATATAAGAAACCCACTCAGGCCATACAGCTAAGAAGTTTGGAAGAATCCTTTAAATGTACCCTCAAATCACTCACAACTTTCACAAGTGGAACCACTGTGTATCTGAAAAGGTGGTCACAGGCAAAAATCACACCTCATGCAATCACATCAAAACCGACAGGAAAACCAGCCTTCCAAAATGCATATACTTCAAATCCTCATGCATCTTTAACATTTAATTAACACTCAAAAAATGCAGGTTTCAGTTTCTTCCTTGGCTGCCATTTATGGAGCGACCTTCAATATGTTCTTTTCTGTAGGGTGTGGTGATTTTTTTTTTTTTTGACAGTTTTTACATTGCAGACAAACCTAATGAAGAAATGTGATTTCCTCCCAGCTCTTTTGAATATTGCTCCTCTCCCCACCTTATTTTCCTGCACAGTGTGACATGTGAGATCCCAAACTCCTTTCAGAACACTCTGACACCAGCACAATGACAGAGTTGAAAGCCATAAAAAGTTATCATTATGCTCTTAGAAATGCTGTTGGAATCAATCTTCTGTTATGTATTCTCCAGTTGGACATGTACCACAAATCAACCACATGTAGCCACGGATAGAAATGACATGATTTAAACTTTGGTGCAATAAGGTGAAATGAATCAACTTCACCTTGACAGGAACCTGCACCATAAGCAGTGCACTCAGCTAAAAAGAGTTTGTCATCAGTATGGACAAATCACAAATGGAAAGGCAACCAGGAGTGTTGCCATTTTGTCACTGCACAGGCAGGATATTTGTTGGAGCCTTAGTCATTTATTCAACAGGAGCTGATCCAGTTTAGAAATTTGTTTTACTTGAATCTGGACTATCAATTAGAAGCCAACTGGGCTATGTTCTGTTCTCCACTGTTGATTACTACTACAATGCCTGACTTGGGATTGCACTAAAAAATAAATATTGGGTTGTCTCTTGGCTTTCCTCATAGCATTGAGGTGGGATCTGGACACGTTGGCAAAAAGAATCAGTCCCTGCTGTGGCCTAAATTTCCTCCTAAGATGATTGGAAGAATATCTATGGGAGAAGAACTCTAGATATAAGTCGCACTTTACAGAAGGCATTGGAATTACATTTGTCTATATTTATTTTACACAGACACATCAACATGCTCTAATTTCAAGAACCCTCTGTGTGCAACTGCTGTTTATGCCAGAGAGTGATCTTTCCCCTGGAAGCATTAGATGCATATCTTGTTTCATTGTACTCCCTGATTTGTCTTAGTCTGAATATTCATTTTCAGAAAACAGAAGACACAAAGCCACAAGACCTCCTGTGGAGCAAATTGTTTTCAACCTTCATCTGAAAATTTTAACTACGGAGTCATTATTAAGTAGAGACTATTACAGACTAAGCAGTGCTATTAGTCTAATGTCACCAATTTCCCCCTCATTTGCATTAGACTTACCTGGAGTACAAAGTGTAGCTGTGAAAAGTTGTGTGCCCTGTTTCTTAAAGCCCTCCCAGCACAACAGCCTAATGTACCACCAGACAAGTGTTATCAAGATGCCTTTGTGTTATTAATTCCACACAATGCTTTCATTCCCAATTAGCGCATCATGGAGGTAACAACCATGGCAGCTTATTTACTCTGCTACAAACCAGTTTTTAATTTTAAAGCAGCACAGGCCTCTCCTCCTCTTAATATACATGCATTGTCCATGGAAAGGCTGTAGCCACACAGACACATTTGGTACACAGTGTTATCCAACTCCCACTTACTGTTTCTTTACAAACGCTCAGGGTGCTCAGACTGCCTGTGTAAGAAAAGGTTCAAAGCTAAAACAGACCAGCAATGTGTGTACAGTGAAATAGGAAAAGTCTGAAAAGAAATCTTAACAGAACCACTGATAGGAAAAGCACTCCTCCTCCTGCAAGACCCAGGCAGGTTACATTTCTCGCAGAGATTAAAGAGACTTGGGGTAAAAAAAGAAAAAAAAAAGACAAAAAAACCCAAAACAAACATCACTTTCATAAACAATAGGATCAAAGGAAATTAATCTATTTAAGTCCAAACACCAAGATGAGAGAGGTGTTGCCAGGTAATGCACAAAATTATTTAGGAATGGAACTCAGCAGTCCTTCCTTAACCAGGAGAGAAATTTGGCTGTGCTCACTACTCCCAAGCATTAAGAATAAAAAATAAGATAAAAACAACCGTCTGGGTAGGACTCTGTGCTTTAACCTCTATTTCATAATCTCATTCTTTCACCCAGAAGTACATATGTTCACATTTAAAGAAAAGATTCTTTTTGTGTAGCCACTGGCCAGGAGTTACAGGAGAGGCTTCTCAGGGCCTCTGTTCTGCCAGAATCTCCACAGTGACAAGTAGAAACAGGATTGGGTCCTTTGGTGTAACCAGTGTACAGGAAATTGATGCTGTTTTCTTGCTCAGGTCAAGAGAGGATAGCTGCACAAGGCAGGCTGGTCTCTGAGCCCAAAAATGCCCTTTTTTTGGCTGTCCCCCCCAGACAGGTGACAGAGCACCTGGCCAGAGATGCTGGCAAAAGCACCACAGCAGGAACAGCACAGTTACGGGAGGGAAATGAGCCCTGCTTAAACACAGCTCAAATTTAAGCTAACAAATAGCAATGTCAGCCCTGAGAGGTATCAAAAATGGTTATTCTCTATATTGTGACTTTTACAGGTATATAAACATTTAGTCCATAAAATAAGTACACATGCACTTTTTGTTTGGTTCGTTTCATAATTACCAACTCCGGCAAAATCTGTTCCTTAAAAGTTTGTAGTTTAGGCAGGAAATCCAATGTGACTGTACAGCAAAACTGGTTACCTGTGCTGCAGGTTTCAATAAAGGAAAATGCTGAAGTGGAGCCCAGGAAGTTAGTCAGAATTTTGCTAGCTCAGTAATGTTTTAGCAGTCATGCACTGCCAGGATCTATTGTTTGCTCCCCATCAGAAGGATGGGGTCTCTCACAGCATACAAAGCATCTCCCAACAGCAGCTGGATTTCCTGAGATTCCCAAGTAAGCTGAGAAAGCACTTTCTATCAAGCTTTGAATTCACAATTTGATGTGAATGTGGCCATTATTTCCAAAAGCATCTAAAATGGTACTGCAGAAAGAACAAACTGGATATAGAAAAGATGTAACAAATACAGTAGAAAGAAGAGGAAAAAGTGAATTTCCTCCTAGCCTCAGCTGAGAAAAAGCCCTTCAACATCATTACTTATTAACAAATTAACATATTATGATATGTTAACATATATTAACATAATTTCATCATGACATATTAACAATAACTCCCTTTCACAAAAACTGTCCCCCATCTGCAGTTGAGCAGATCTTAAGCTAGGAATGTTCTTGAAACATGTCATAGGCCCAGTTAATAAAAAATCATGCCAAGAACGTTGATAGGAGACAAGGATATCAAGAATACATTGCTTCAGGTTAAAAAACTTCAAAATCACGGAAAAAAGCATTTGAAAAACTGTGATGTTCATGAAGTCTTACAGGCAAACCATATCTTACTTTGCTGAGTTTCTACTTTATGTATGCCTCAAAAACCTCAACTTGCTTTATATTCTTTCCCATCAGAGCAGTTTCTCTAAAGTTACAAAAGCTGCAGCACTACAATTCAAGTCAATAATGGACTCCACATCAACAGTAGAAATAGGAAGATGCCTCAGTCATGATGTTCACAAGCCCTGCCCATCCACACATGCCCTTGTACCTCCAATAACTTTAAAAAAAACCTCTCCAAGTTTGATGAAAAGATCAATTTACCTCCCAAGTGTGTGACATTTGTACACTGCTCATGCTGAGCAGAGAAAATGGGCATAAGCTAACATTGTGCTTGCTGTTATTCATCCTCCCCTCCAGGGATGGCAATTCCAGCCAGTCCTGAAGAAGCCCAAGGACAGCAGATCCACCTGCAGCACCCTCAGCATGCTGCTGCTTCCCAGCCACGAGCCATGGTGGGGGAAAGCTGCTACAGCTGCTGAGATGGGGCTTGCAGGATAAAATCCCAAGAGAAACCCTATTTTCCCTCTCCTCTAACAAAACCTGCCTTGATACAGCAGCATTTTATTGGACTTGGTGTTCCAAACAGCCACTTTCCTCAGAGCACAGCTGAAGTCTGCATGACAACAGCTCATCCTCCCCATCCTCACCATGAGTGTTACACACCAAGTTTCTGCTCACATTCAGATGTCAGTCACAGCTTTACAGACAAACCAAGCCAGAATATATGCAGAAGAAGGGCCTCAGTTCACCCTTTAACACATGCAACAGGAGTTAAAAACCCTGTAAAAGGTTATCATCTAGATATAGATTTTTTTTTTTTAAAGTACTTGCACACATGTGCTCTGCAGAGCCCTGCACCTGCTGTGAGGGCCACAGGCTGCCATGGAGCAGCCTCCTGGGAACCTTTTCCAGCTGTTTCCTAATTTCACAAATTTCCTCTCATTCCCATCTCCCTGTTGCTGTCTCATTTCAGTGGAACATCCCACTGGCAGCTCAAGAACCTTTTCTCTCATACAATTTCCACACATCCTCGCTCTCTCCAACACATTACTCTTCAAATCTCTCTTTCCCTGTCATCTAATAGTTTTATTTACACGGCTACATTTAAATCCACTAAAATAAAAATGTTCAGAATACAATTTCCATTTTGATTTTACAAAATGGAGATACAGCTAGTTGGAAATACAAAGCTGTGCAGAGCAGGTTTTAGTGCCCATTGGCTTAAATGTAAATCTTGTACCACACAAGGTCATTTCATTCCACAGGCAGGAGATTTAAGTTTCTATTACAAAATGTTTCATTTCCCCACATACTGAAAATGAAGTAGTTCACTCTGATCATCTAAGGACAGTAAGCTTTTGAATCTGATAACATATTATTTAAACCTGAACAGAGTGCACCACTTTTGTGAGAATGAGATGACATAAGAGATATTTTAGAAGGTGCTACAAGTAATAGAGCATTACCAAACAGCCACTGCAGTGCTTTCAAGTCCCCAGAAAACCATGTCAAGGAAAAAGAAAACGTCTTTATAGCAACACTGTTTTGATAGGTAGAAGTCAGCCAGAAGCCTACTAAAACAGCAACAAGAAAATGCAACTCTGGGAAATTAATTCTAGCAGAATAAAGGTGTAAAAATCAACATCTATAATTCTCTAATTCAAAATTAAATAATCTTAATTGAAAAAAAATAAAGAAACTGAACTGAATTCTGAGACATTTTGATACTAAGATGTCAAATGAATTTAATGCTAGGTAGGTAATTCCCTGAAAGTATCAGATTAATCTCCTTAAGTACCATGTTTGGGGCCAAACAGCCTATGCAGGTGTTTATGCTATGTATTAAATATGTGGATCCTACCTAAAGTGTATTATCACTGAATTCTGTTCCCCCTCTCCACACTGCCTCAAAGCCTGCACTTAACACATTTGTTAAAAAAACTCAAAAATCTTCCCATATATTATTACTCCCTTCTTGCAACCCAGCACCTCTCTGTCCTTCTAAATTATGGGAGAAATAAATAAACAAAAATTCTCACTTGGTGCCCTTTCTCCTCAACTTCTACCAACAATTAAATGACTGAATTCTTACACTTGAGCAAATGAGATTATCCACATCGCACAGCTTAACTGCACTCACACAGGAACCAAAGGTGCACAGGACATTTCTGCAAGCTCTTGGATCTTATGAGCTCTACAAACAAGAAATATGGCATGCCAGCCCACCTTGCAGTGACAAGGGACAGGGCAGAGCACTGGGCTGTGCCAGAGGTAACTGAGGAACCCCAACATCTCCCACAAGGCTATTGTGTTGTGTTATCACAATATCTCTGTGTAGCCATGATATTGTCTGAAAAATCCTTTCCTTAGGATTTTTTCTCCTGAGAAGCTGAGAGGCCTCAGGAACAAAATGTAAACATTGATTATCTGCTGCTGTGGAATGCAACAGGTGCATCTGTGATTAGCCCATGTTGGATGTTTCTAAATAATGGCCAATCACAGTCAGCTGGCTTGGACTCTGTCTGAGACAGAAGCCTTTGTTATCGTTCTTTCTTTTTCTATTCTTAGCTAGCCTTCTGATGAAATCCTTTCTTCCATTCTTTTGGTATAGTTTAAATATAATATATATCATAAAATAATAAATCAAGCCTTCTGAAACATGGAGTCAGATCCTCATCTCTTCCTTCATCCTAAGACCGCTGCAAACACCATCTCATCTCATCTCTGTTTTCCAAGAAAATGAGCAAGCACTGATTACTTCCGGTATAAAATTTGTCAGTCAGCTCTAAGCGATGCAGAGGTTTCAGCCCCCTGCAGTCAGGCTGGCACTGTCACAGAGTGCCCAGTTCTGGGCAGCACTGTCCTGCAGGGGCTCTCCCAGGGAATCCGCAAAGCTACAATAAAACAAACACTGGTCTAGAGAATCAGGAGACCTGGGCGTACAAGTCTTTCAACATGGATTCCAAAGCTGAATTTTTAAAATAGGAATCCAGGTGGTCCCTGAGCCTGGCAGAGCAGCTACAGCCATGGCCAGAGCAGAGCATTCAGGCTGAGGGTTTCAGGGGAGGGCCCACCTGACACACAGAGCAGGGCACCACAGCCTCCCTGGAAGGAAGCCTCAGCCTGCTCTGCCAAGAGAAATCAATTCATCTCATTGATCTCACAGGTAGCACTGCCAGCCTTGGCTGGAGATGGAGAGTGCTGACCCACTAATGCTCCCATTAGCCTGCTGCAGGGCTGTGCCAGCATCTGCACACACAATTCACACTGCATGGCTGCATGGGCCAGCCAAAACTATCTGGGACATATTCTATTAGAGATGATATTGCTTTTGCTCCAACAAGCAGCAACTCTATTGAGATTGGCTAATTCAATTTTCCCCATCTTATCAGATTTCTTTTTAATGAAACTGAACAATAGTTTCATTTGTTATGTTATTAGTTTTCCCAGTGGTAGCAGCAAGACTAACTCAGTTGAAAGCTAAACAACAGCGTTGTGCCAGTGTTGACTGTTTATCATCACCATGTGCCAGCCTCATATTGCAAAGTTGCCTTAGTCCATTCCTTTTTGTTTGCTTCCCATCCATGGGGATTCACAGCTCGGAGGTCATCTTCCTGCTCCATCTACTCTGTGGATTAGCATGTACATGTATCTAAGCACCAAACCCCTGAAGGGATCTGAAATTATCTGGGATGTCACAGTGATCCTGGGATACATCAGACTGAAATAAAGGCTTTTTTTTTTTTTTCAGGAGGGGAAATTATTGTCTTAGAGCTTCATACTTACAGTTCTTGTTAAATAAATATCTTGCAGCACAGACTATACAGGTTTTCATCTGAGAGAAAACATCCAAATCCTCCTGTTGTGTTTATCAACTCAAAATCCTTTCATCAATTAACCTCCAGAGGTGCTCAAAAAAAGTTGCTATTCCTTAGCAACTACATTAAATTCCTGCTGCTTCAGCTGATTTATCACATTACAAAGACCTGCACTGTGTTGGTGTTTCAGGGAAATTGTATTGAGAAGGCAGCTCATTTGCATGAGGCTTGCTGAGATTTTTTTTTAGCTCTTTACCTTTAAAGAAATGTTGTGCTTGATCCATGTATTTACTGGTGGCGAGGCAAAGAACCTGCCAGCTTCTTCACACCAAACCCTGCAGCACATTAATGCAGGGGAATAGCCCAGAATGCACAAAGCAACCCCTTGGCCTTGGCTCCCAAATCTCTCAACTCAGCTGTGGCAGAGACCCCTATCTAAAGCCACACAGGGAGGGCTCTGCTTCACAGAGCAGCTCACAGACGGGAGCTCAGCTCTCAGAGGTGATTACAGACCCCACACCAGCTGCTCATCCAGTACCAGGGTAGAAATTAGATTCCTGGCCTGCAGGTACCACCCTGGCCTCCAGATCCTGAGCACAGACCATGCCTCCAAGCCTCCGCCTTACCATCACCACCTGCACTTCTCTCATGGAGGCTGCACCCACCAGGGGCAGGGGCTGCCTTCAGCTGACACACAGAGCCCAGAGCAAGCACACCCAGTGCTGTGGAGGCTGGGAAGGGCCAGCTGAAGGGCTGGATTTGCACCTGTCAGCAGATAACACATCCACAATGGCCAGTTTCTTCTTGTTTTCAATGACCAAAGAACAGTATGCTGGTAACAGCCTCAACACATGGGAGTTTTGAGTGTAAAACCAACACCAGAAAAATAGTTTGCTTTTCATGCCCAAACCAGACTGAAATCCACCCCACTCATATTAAAAAGAACAAGCAGAAGGAATCAAAGATCAAATAAATATTTTTTCTGTTTCTAAAGCATTTGCTATGAAATCCCTGTTCTTGCCCAGGTGAGCAGTGGCTGAGCTGGAACAAGAGACAGAGACCTCCAGCACCAGCATCACTAGAGGACCCTGACTGCTGCAGGGGCCACAGGACACCTGGCCTTCGGGCCAAACAGCATGGAAATATCCACATTTTAGCATTATCCTCGTGAGCTTCTGGGAACACGCTTCATGCCTGCGCCACCTGTAATGCCACAAGCTCCAAGAGTTGCTCTTCTACTTGTTCAGTAATTTGCAGTGCCCAGAGACTGCACAGCTCAGGCAGAGCAGTAAAGTGCATTTCCACAGAGCAGCAGTTCTCCCTGAGAAGAAGTCACCTTAATACTGATTGGCAGAACACCTCTGCCCCCGCAGGAGCAATATTCCCATACAATTTCACCTTAGTGCTGAAATCACCTGCTGTAATTCTTGTTCAGTCTACCCAGAAGTACAGAGGACCCCAAACATGATCTCAAGAGCAGACACTTGTTTCCCCCCAAGACTAACATTATTCCACAAATAAATAAACTGAACAGTTATAGCAACAGTACCAAGGCATTCAGCAAATGTTCAATATTAAAGGTACTTAAATATTTACTCCTGAAGCAACATTGGAGCTCACAGTGTGCATTTAAAACAAAATACAATTATTTGCATTACAATAGCACCTGGGAACCCAGGCACAAATAGGACCCTATCGTACAAACACTGAATAGAAAGTCTCTGAAAAGCTTTTACACTAAAAAGAACTGTGCAGTAATTTCAACTACCTGTTATTTCATTCCCAGGGCTGAGCCCCTAGTGCTCAGCTGCATGAGACAGTAAATATATTCTTACTCTGAGCACCCCATACATAAATTAAAAGCACAAGGACTTGATGCATCACTGGCTAGCTCTTACCTATCATAATCCCTCATTGTTCCCTATGAAACAGCAAAGCAGAGACTATTTGTAATATGCTTTGGGCAAATAAATTTTAACATTGTATTTTACAAATATATATAATATTTTTTAGGTATTCCAACACTAAATCTGAGGTCTTTTTCTGCAGATATAAAAATCATGTTTTGGGATTGATTGTATGTCTGCTGTAAGGTGGTGTTTACTTACAAAACACTCTGGGCCACACTGGTGATGAACCTTTTTTTCTTTAGTCTGAATAATAATTAAAACCAAACAAGCTATATGTTCCAGAAGAGGTTGTACATAGGGGGAAAACACGAAGCTGCTGCTGTCTGTACCCCTGACTCTAAATCCTGCAGGTTCCAATTTATGCTGGTTAGGGAAAACAGAGATAACAGTTTAGAAATGTAAAACACAGTCATACAAAATAAACCCCAAGATGTGTGAGCATTGCCTTTTCATAACTGTGCAGATCATTAAAAAAAATATAAATACAAAAATGTTTCTCAGTTTCTGTAGTTCTAAAGAAACAACCTGTGGCCAATAAATCAGAAAGCTGGGTATCTTCTGCTTGCTAGCTTAGTCTGCCAAACAATTATGCAGTGAAATGTTCTAATTGCACTTTGATTTTAATGTTAAAACCCATTTCCATAATTTCAGTGGCTCTTTACAACACCGTTTAATATTTGCCAATGAAGTAAATGAGCTGCAAGTAACATTCACAGATGGTTCATGTTTTCCATTAAGTCTGCAAGCTAAGATTTCCTTTGTTTACCAAAAAAATAGTAACTACCTTGGATAAATTCCACAGAGGGGAGCCCCACCCCAATTTGGGAGGGCAGCCTGAACACCTCTCAACACCTACAGGTGCTCCAGAGCTCCACCACCAAGCTAAGACACATTTTTCTCACATGAGAAAACAAAACCTTGGTCAAGTAAGGAGTTTTATAACAAACTCTCGCTGCTTTCTTAAGCCAGAAGTCTGGGGTACAACTGCTTTATGTTTAGGTTTAATGAAGCAGAGCACTTGAGCCTAAGCTGTAAGGGAGACACAAAGCCAGCCTCTCACATGCTCAAACCCATCTTCTGGTTTTCCCCTCAGATCTGCTTGAGATTAGGGAAGCAGCTCTCCCAAGGATTTTTGTCTGTTTCTGTTTTTACAAGAATAATTTATATCAGCATAAATCCAGAGTTGTCAGCTCAGAAATGTTTCAAAGAAAAAATATCTGCTTTCTTTCTACTACATGGGATTTTTTTTTATTTATACAGCAATGTTTGACTGCTACAGTATTTGAAGTGGCATCATCCTGACATACTAACCAGTTTAAATTATATTGACCCAGGGTTCCCACAGCAGCTATTGATTGATCACAGTAGGAATTGAGCAGAAAAGGAGAAGAAAGGTCAAAACAATGATGATCTTAGCGCTGTACTTTTGTTCAAGTGTCTACCCTGTGTGGGAATCCAGTTCCCAGCCTGCAGCTTACAGTGCTGTCAGAAAGTGGCAAAATGCACAGAGATGTTAATCCAACTTTCCTCTGCAGCTCAGAAAAGTTGAAGCCCATTTACAGGGACTGAATGTACATCCTGGTAATCCTGAGTGGGAAGAAGTCACTGTGATTCAAGGGGGTTTAACCTGCTCTGGTTTATAATTTGTTTCAAACACAGTGCTGGCCATGATGCCTTCCCATTTCAGCTTTCCTTTTTTGTGCAACTCTAGTTTTGACCTAAATATTAAATCAAAAGGGGGCAGGGGTAGGAGCAGAGGAGATGCACACCCATTTTTAAGCAAGGACAGGGGGAAGTCCTGCTCCCAAACTCAGAGTGCTGAACTCCCCTTGCAGCATGGGAGATCCATCTTTAGGCTGTGGGGCTCCAAAGGGATTCCTCACAAAGGCATTCTCCTCCATGGCTCACTCACTCTGAGGCAATAGCTGCACGCAAACAAACAGAACCAACAGTTCTGCGTGGCAGAACATTGAAACTGTAATAGAACAAGAGAACATCATGATGGCTGTTTACCACTAGCACAAACTGCTGCTCAAGTGCTGTATTTCTGAGCACTCACTGGTTGGATGAGCACCTGAAACATTCCATTAAAGTTCCTGGTCACAGGCTCCATAAAGTTTCTTTACACAAATTTTTTTTTATTCAAAGTTTCAGGATAGAAGTAATTGTGTTTTTCAAAATTATTTATGTCTACAGCTATCACTGACATTCTAAGCAACAGAAAGAAAATAAAAACTAACTGGTTCTGTGCTCACAGGAATCTATTTTCTGTTTCTGGAAACTCCAGTTCTAATGTGCAGACTCACAGTTTCTACATACTAAGTCTAATTTTGGGGCTGTTTCAGAATTAGGCAGCCCAAGTGCATGTTGCTCTTGAAGCTAAGCCTGCTGCATAGGTAGGAATGATTTCTGAGAGCACCAGGCTTAGAGCAGCCTCCTTCCAAGCACAAGAGCCTAACCCAGCTCCTGTGCATTTACAAATCCTGCACATGATAAAGTACTTAAAATTCACCCTGCAATCATTTCTGCAAGAAAAGGTGGACATAAACCGTCAGATATGGACACTCTTAACCCCAGGGGCAGCATAAATTCTATACAGTTCTTCTCCACTCTATTTTAGTGCCTGTGCAAATACTCTTTACCTTCAAATGAAACACGTGCAGTGAAACCACAAAACCTCATTAAGAAGTGCTGGCTCCTTGCACCACTTCAGACAATTGAAAACCTCAGCAACTCAGAGATTGCCTATTATTTTTCTCTCCTAAACACAGTATGAATAGCCATGAGGACACACTGCCTGTACCTGGTCCTTAGTCATCACTGAGACACAGGAACTTCCAGGCCCATTTATTTCCATGCTGCACTTGTAGTTCTGCCTGAATGTGAGGCACTCCCAGTGTGATGGGTCACACTGAAAGCACATCTTGGTGTGACTGCAGCATGTTTCCCACCCAGGCTTCCTCTCCCTCCAAGCCATGATCACCTTCCATCAGCAGGGAAAGGGAGGCTGGGGTCAGTGATCAGCAGTGAGGGGAAAAACAAAGCTTTGCTGGAGCACACTTATGCTCAGATCATTCAGCCTGGAGCGGAATGTTTCAGTGGAATGCAACTTCTCTATTCTAGCACAGACACTTCTATTTCTGCTGTTAGCACTACTTTCACTAATACCAGGGCCAGGTATCACCTAGAGAACACCAACAGCACATGAAAAACCCCTGCTACTGAACTAGAAAAGAGACACTAAAAGCCCCTCAAGTACAAACAGAGAAAGCAAACAGGCATTTTAGAGGGAGTTTTCAAACCTGTTCATCCATTCTGAGGTGGGGGTATGCACATGCATGATCCTCCTCTCTTCCTGCTAAGGCAGGGCAGAAACTCCTCCAGGGTTATTTCCTTGGAAAGCTCACCTCTGTTGCTGGCTGTAAGTCTGCTTCACAATTTGAGAACTTTTATCCGAGTGCAGGGACACAGCTGACCCATTTTAATGCCTTCTCCTTCCTCTGGGGTCACAGATCTTCGGTTCTGGCCTTGATGCCCTCTTACCAAACTTCATTGGCACCTTCCAGCTAAAGCAAAAAAAGCCAAGACAATGTTTGTGCTCCAGTTTACGCAGATTCTTGAGCCAAAATTCAACTTAAATCACTATGAATTTCTAGCTAAGTGTCTCAATGACATGTACTGTAACCGTGATGTAACCCTACTGACACTCAGAAGATTTGAGGCAACAATATTTGTTCATTTCTCCTGGATGAGCCTGCACCCTCAAACAGGCAGAGTCTGAGTTATTAACTCACTGAAACTTCTGGGCTATATCTCTATCTGAATAGCACAAATACTGCAAGAGGCAGATATTAAGAGTGAGATGAAGTGCTGGTGGCCTGCTGAGCACTGCAGCTCTGCTGCATTTCCAGGAAAGGACCTGAGCAAACAACTCAAGCACTCCATCAAAGCTGATCCCAGCAGCATCCTCTAGCAGGAGCTGGTGACCAGGCACCCTGCTCAGTGGCACTGCATGGGGCACAGTCCCCAGAGACCCCCAAACCCAGTCAGGAGCTCTGCTGTGCCCTGGGCTGTGTGTGGTTATGTGCAGCACTAGGCTTTACATTGGGCTTCACTCCCAGCTGACTGTGGATAAACAGCACCCCTGAGTCAGGCCTAAAGGTACCCTTAGAGCATCATAGCCCTCTTTTCCAAGTGTTCTTCAAAACTCAGTGCTTTCATTTAACTTTTAGCTTCTATAAGCTTTGTGTGGCATTAGTCTTAGCTGATTAGGCTACTTAGAGACCAACAGCCCCCATTATTTCAGCCTTCTTAGCCAAACACCTTTTTCTTCCTCTTGCTTAGATAAGCCTCCCTGTTCCTATCACCAAAAAACTTTTCCCTCTTTTTCCAGGGGAATCTGCCCAATTCAAAGGCACTGATTCTCCTCCAAGTGCTGCTCCATCACCACAAGCCTTGGTTACTGGCAAAAACCCTCCCAGCAGGACAAGGGGGATAAAAACACAAAATGTTTCTGAGTGGAGATGAAGAAAAGGCACTCACCAATCACCATCCCAGAAAAAGAATATTTGACTTAAAGAATGGATGAGATTCCATTAACTCATGGCAAGTTTGTACAGTGAGAAACAAACACAAAACCTAAAATACTTTGCCCCCCACGCTCCCCTTTTCACCAGCTCAACATCAATCCTTCATCCATCTCCTCCGTGCTCAGAATCACCTCCAGGTCTGAGATTTTTTTCCCTTGTCTCTCAACAAAAGTTGAAAAGTAGAACAAACAGGGCTTGCACCAAATAATACTCACCCAGACCATGATTTTCTTGAGGCATAAATATCTCCACAAACAAAATACTTTTCTCCCAGAACAGAAAGTGCATTCCAAAACTCACTATCTCCCTGTGCAGAAGAAACAAACATACAGCCACCGTGGTACCCACAGAGGCAGAAACTGCTGCCCCACAAAGCCTCTCCTTAAAGCTTGGCCCCTCACAAGCAGATTTTCTTCATTAGGAATCAACCCTGGAATGTGCCTGGGAGATAAAACACAGGTGTAGGTCATTTCAGGTTTTAACTTCAGGTGTAGCTCCTTTCAGGTTTTTATCTTACTCCCTGACCAATAGCACAATAAACTGTGTTAAAGGGAAAAAAAATAAATAAACATCAGGAAAAAGAGAAAATCCAAGTTTGAAAAACACCTATTTTTAAAATAATTGTGAAAAATATGTTTTTTATGTAGCATAAAGCTATGAGAAGGTGTCCAGATGTTTTTAATTAATGTAATTACAAGTGTGTCCACTGAGTTGAGTTTCACAGGTGAAGACAATCTCTAATTTAATATCTCAATAAAACAAAATAAAGTAAAATAAAATAACAGAATAGAATAGAATAGAATAGAATAGAATAGAATAGAATAGAATAAAAATGTACTTCATTCTGTTTCAGTGATAGTATGTGGCTACAAACATTTTAGGTTACTGCATTTTACATGAATCTATGTCAGTGGTTTTTATCACACAGCTAAAGAGTGTGCTCAGAATGTGAGCTGCACTATAACAAACCTGGAATATACAACAGCTCCTCAAGTATTGGGGCCTTGGCTGAAGAGCTTTTGAGTTTTAAGGAATATATTTTCCCATAAAGCAGCTGCAGAAAATCAGCTGGTGACCTGTTTCTGACACACACTCTGCTGTATTATCCAGCATCATTTAAAGCACCACACAATTGAAATAAGAAACTGGGAGACAAGGATATATGATAATACCTGCTACTGAGGCAGTCAAACTGCACCAGAATTATATTTTTTTATTTTATTTTGTTAATACTAAGCCCATTAAAAAAAAAAATCTAAGTCTCTCAGCTTTTAAGTCTGAATGTTTAGTTTAAACCAGTAAAAGGTTCTATGATCCCTGGGAGAAATTTCCTCTGTAGTGCACACAGGATTGGGCAGAGTGTACAGCTGGTTCAGGTTTCTGTGGGTCAGCCCCCGACCTGTTCAGGGGCCTGGCTGGGACTTTGCATGGGCAGGATGGGAAGAAGACTGGCTATAGTTTTCTTCATGTAGAAATGTAAAATTGTATGTCTATAAGAAAAGACTGGTTATTTTCCAAGTAGGGTGAGGACAACTTTGCTGATCTCTCTTAAAGATTCTCCTTTGTAGTCCAAGTGCTGCAGATGGAGGGAGCACCTCTGTTATTTTTTCCAGTCCTTGAAATACCCCTGGTACAAATGGATCTGGCAAAAAAACAGCAACACCCAAGCAGGAAAATACAACTTTTTGCTTTTCCTGTGCCATAACAATAAAGTGCATTTTTCTGCAGGAGCTGGCAGTGAATATTCTAATTGTGTGTATGACATCTCTGCCAATGGGGTGTGCTGCTACAGGAGAGGAACAAGCACTCCTGGAGCTGCAGGCTGTGCTAACAAGGGCACTGAGGGCCTGATGCTGCTGCTTTCCACCCACAGAATAACCTCACTTTCCAACCTGTGCAAGGCTGGCTCAGCCTACAGGACAGAGATGATGCTCCACGGCTCCCACAAGGAGAAAGATAAAATGCAGCCTGCCTATTTCACAGTTTTGCTTTTTTTATTTTTTTTTTAAAGTTGGTACTTTGAACTGAGGTTGTTTTAAGTGCCTGGTACCCAAGGGAGCAGCAGTGCAGAGGCAAATTGCCCTCATTGGCAAATACAAATTAAGGTGTATGAGCTGAATGCTCTTCTTCTCTGCAGTCTGTGGCTAAACAAGCCCAGATTTGTTCCAGCGGGAGATCACCTAAAAGTGCCAGGTCCTGAAGGCAAAAACCACAGCTAAATATCTCAAAAATTGTATAAAATGTATTTTGCTGACTGTCTGTGTCCCTTACTGACTCAACTGAGCCCAGGGTGTGGCAGGGACAAGAACCCAGTATCTGTATTTGAGGAAAGTAAATGAAAAGTCATGCCAGGAATCTTGTTACTTATGTAATAGGGTATTAAAAACAGCTTAGACCAGCCAAGAATAAGTATTTAATTTGAATTCTTACTAAATTAGGTGCTTAAGAAGTTCAGGGGAAGTAGCATGTCAAGATACTGAGATTCAAGTCTGTGATTCCTCCTCTATATCCCCACTTTTTTATTTCTTCATATTTAAAGTACTTAATTAATCTATACAGAGTTTTTAATACAATACAGTTGATTAACGCTAGTAATTTCAGTGCCTTTTTAATATAACAAATCTCTTCTGAGAAATGTTCCCAGTTAATGATCTGTGTCATTTTTTAAAGTTTGCCTTCTGACTAATTTTAGTGGAAATATCATTAAATTCTTCATTATACTTATTTATAGCAAGGGCTGAATTGGATTTTAGATGTTATGATTTTACCATAATAAAGACCTACAGCTCTCAAAACACACTATTCTGTCTGCTTTTGGAGCTCTAATATAAAGTTTTGGAACTGAGAGTAGCTTTAAAAAAAGCAATAATGGGGAGGAGGAGGTTTCTATGTGGTTTTGAGGTCACAGGAGGTGCTGGTCCACACTGCCTCTGTTCAGAGCTCTGCCAAACCTCCTGCCCCTCTGTGCCCTCTCCTCCCACAGCTCATTTTGGTCCTTGCACTGCACAATCCCACTCCCCACCAGCTCCTGACAGTGTGGAGGCTGAGCTGGAGACCCCTGGATGGAGAGCAGAGAAATTCAGCCCTGCTGTGTGATCAGTGAGAGCTGGCACTGCTCTGCTTGTTGCCCAAACTCCCCAAGGCTCCTTCTCCTCTGCTCTGCACTCAGGGCTGTGTTTGCCAGGTCCCCTCTCTCTCCCAAGCCGTGCTGGGCTTGTGCCAGGGGCTGATGGCACAGGACATCCCAAAGGATGGAGATGGAAACCCACCCTACCCCTGTCAGTGAGCACAGCACAGCCACAGTCAGACTGGTGGCCACAGGGACACATTTCTTTGCCAGCCCTTGGAGGATTGTGACAGACCCTGCTCTGTGAAAGGACAGGGGGCAGCAGTCAGGGATTTCATTGTAAACAGCTTTTATCAGCCTTTATCTCTCATCTTTTCAGTTGGCTCAGAAATAAGACAAAAATCACCATATTTCACCCGTTTATTTTTCTAATAACGTTATTTTCACCACCTCTACTGTAAATAAACACAAAGTAAATATTGGTCTCTGCTTTTTAAACAGGAGTGATGGGGGTTTATTTGTTTGTGTATGCAGAGTTTTTTTTTTCTAACTCCTAAGCAAAGCAAATCCAGAGACAAAGGGGTGGCTGTGCCCCAGGGCTCCATGCAGGAAGGGCAGGTGGGAGTGCCAGGAGCATCACTGTGTCCCCATGCTCCTCCTGTGAAGCAGAGGAGGCAGAACAAGCAGAGATGGCAGTGTTGACCTTGGCTGTAGGAATTGTAATTTTATTTTTTCCCCATGCCTGTGGTCCTCCAGGGCCACACAGATCTTCTCAGCAGAAGGCAAAGGGGAGCTGCTCTGCAATGGCAGCTGCCATGGGACACAGCCTGGCTCCCACACTCCCCTTCCCTAATCCAGGGGAGACACCCATGTCCCCAGGTGACATCTGCACAATCACCTTGCTTATTCCTTTCATTCAAGGGCCCTCCTCCTCTCCTGTGGTGTTAAACACCACACTCTCCCTGTCTACTCCTGCTTCTTCTTCATTCCTGGCCTCTATCCCAAGGCTCAGGGGGAAAGCTGGCCACAGAGGTTGCTCAGGCTCTGCTTCCAACCACTGTGGAGATGCTGAGTGTGCCAGGTCAGCCTCCCTGCCTGGCACAGCCACACTCAGGAGCTCTCCACCCCGTAGCAAACAAAGTACATGGGAGCAGGAGAGCCAGGTTCAAAGGACATCAGGATTTTCTGACCAACAAACAGGAGTCAGGCCCAGGCAGAGCTGAGTGGAAAATGTAGCTGTGGTGGCTGGTGTGAGTGTAAAGCTTCACATGAATTATGCATTCCTGTTCATGCAAAATATGAGGATATTTATGCATCTTCCTTAACTTCTTATCACTCTACTGGACAGAGCACAATGTTTTCCTCATCATTATATTACATCTTGAATTAAGGCAACTTCCTTGTTAGGGGATGAGGGCTTGGTTGGCTGGACTTTTTTAATTGCTACTTTTAAATTCTACTGAAACAACAAGTAAACAAATAAAAAATTCGTTAGAGAGAGGCAGCTCGAGTTAGATGAAAGTTTTACAGCACAGAGCTCTGCTTTCCAAAGCAGCAAATCCAGTCACCGGGTCATTAGCACAGCGTGCAGCGCCACAGAAACGAGGAACATTAGAACTTGTGTCGTTTGCAAGATTTACTCATATTTCAGTGTCTTAACAGCAACATTTCAGCCTAAAAGCTTCCCAAAAGGCACTTAAACATTGGAAACGGCAGCTCTGAAGGGCTGCGGGTGCATTTACTCATTACGAGCATATTTAAAACAACACATCTGGGCTGGCTGGTGACGCCTTTGGGGCTGCAGAGGGAGGCTGGAGAGGGCAGGGGGAACAAAAAAGGGAGCATCCATCCCTCCTTTGGCTTTGGAGCAGCAGAGGGCAGGGAGAGGGCAGGGGGAGCATCCATCCCTTCAGTGGCTTTGGGGCTGAAGAGGGAGGCTGGAGAGGGCAGGGTTATAGTGGATATTTTCACATGCAACGAGAGGAGAGAATGATGCAACTGACTCCATCTTATCAGAAGGTTAATTAATTACTTTCTAATTAATTACTTTATTTTATACTATATTATTCTATGCTATATTACACTACATTACACTACATCTAAACTGAATCTGCCAAGCATCTCGTGACTGTCAGCCCACAGTCCTGACACACACATTCTTCTGGGCCCTGATAGGCCAAGGAAGCAAAACGCCATCACTCCGGGTAAACAATCTCCATATTGCATTCTACTTTTCCACAAACACAGGCACAGCAAATGAGATAAGAATTGTTTTTCCTTTCTCTGAGGTTCAGAGAATGTGAATCTCAGAAATATTTTTGGGAAGATTGCCTCGCTTTTCTCTGTGAGGAGAAGTGTGGCTACACAGGGGAGCATCCATCCCTTCCTTGGCCCTTTGCAGAGCACACGTGGAAGGTGCTGGGGGTGCCCGTGGGGCTCATGGTGTGTAAGATCCCATGTTAGTGCTGGGCTGGGAAGGGTCCCCCAAGAATCCAATGCTGATTAGGATCCGGGCTTGATAGCTCTGCTGCTTTCAGCACGTCAAGTTAATTTCATGCTGAATAAGGGGAAAACTTATGCCTGTCACAGTGCTGTATATCAGTCAGGGGAGAAGAACAAAGGCTTTGAAACCCAAATGGCTGCGTTTGCCACATGTCTTGGCTGCAAAGTGTAGCATTCATGTTCTCTGGAAAAATCCCTTCACCCAGGATTTTTCTCCTGGGAAGCTGAGAAGCCTCAGAGAAAAGGAAAACAATTCTTATCTCAATTGCTTCTCCTGGGTTTTGCTTGTCCGGAATGTGTTTGGAGATTGTTCACCCACAGGTGATTGTTCCATTGGATTCTGCTGTGAGTTGTTTTCACTCTTTGGCCAATCAGAGCCAAGCTGTGTCAGGACTCTGGAAAGAGTCACAAATTGTCATTATTATATTTTTAGCATTTAGTAAGTATCTTTTCTGTATTCTTTACTATAGTCCAGTATAGTATTCTTTAATATAATATAGTATAATAAAGTAATAAATTAGCCTTCTGAGAACATGGAGTCAGATTCATTCTTCCTGCCTTTGTCAGGACATTCCCAGCAAATACAATAGCAAAGAGGGAAATGAAAATGCCTTTGTGCTCTCCACAAGGCAGAGCCTGTGGAAGAGAAGGTGGCTACAGACAAGTCTTTATTCCATGTAAAATGACTTTGCATAAATCTCCCCAGCGCTGGTGGAGGCACTCCCAGGGAAGAATGGCTCCGCAAGGATGGTGGGGATGTTCCCTCTGCCTGTCCATCCCTTTTTCCCAGGTTTCTCTTGAAAGATAGCCATTATATCCACTTAAAAATGAGCCCAAAGGAACTCCTGCCATTTAAAGTCAGGTTAATATAGAGGGAGAGTAGCAATCTACTCTAGGGGGTTCTTTGGTCTTTTATTTGTTTTGTTGGGGTCTTTTCCCCAGCTCCAGAATCTGTGTTATGCTCTTTAAATCTTTACTTGCTGTTTGATCTTCTCAGGCTCTTGTTTCATATTAGGAATTGTAAAAGAAAAAAAAAATAAAAAGAAAGGAAAAAAAAAGCTTTAAGAGGAAATACAACAACAAAAAAATCCCACTGAGTTGAGTTATTTAGGCAAACTGCTTCTCCTGGATCAAACACAAAAGTAAGATCTCAGAAAACCTTCATAAGCTGCACCATAGGAATGCAATTACTACTGGAAACTGTGCAATCACAGTTGCTCTCTTTCAGAAGTATTCTTTAAAACTTTAGCAATGTTTCAGTAAAGCCATCTTAGCAACAAGGAGCTCCACACGCAGGGGGAAGTCCCAGATGTTTTACAGATGTCCATCATGGGGGATTTTCCAAACCTCTGCATGGCCCATCTTGAGGCTTTTTCAGTTTTTAGTTAAACTCTGAAAGATGTTGCCTGTTGTAGGGGAGAGCATGGCATTTACCCTTCACTAACAGTAAAAGTTTTCTGCATTGTTTTGTATCACTCTTCAGCACATTTCTTTTATAGTTATGCAAGGAAGGAGTGTCCTGGGGCAATTTTTCTATTCAGCTACAAGCTACTGGCAATTTTTCTAGTCAGGGGGAGATATTTAAAAGTGACTTGAAGAGTTAAGCCTCCCAACTTCCTGACAAGATGGTTTCCTTCAGTCTCTGAAAACCCTGGGAGTGCTTTGTCTAAAACAACTTGAAAACACCTCATCAAAATAAGGCAAGTGGCATTTGGGGACTTTCAAACAATCCTGTCTGTGCTTTGGTGTGAGGTGACAATGTTCTGGAGATCCCCCCTCAGTTTGGGCAGGTCAGTGCTAGCTATGGTGTGTGCTGGCACCAAGTTCCTTCTGACCTTCAACAGGAGTCACTTAGATGGTTTTCACTTCCCCAAATCTCCTGTTGCCTTAGAATAATTCATTTTACTGGGGATTTGCTTCTTAGGGTGTTCCAGTAATGACAACCTATTTCCCTGTCCCCAGTCGTATGCTGGGCTCCCCACAGGTATGAAATTCTGTAGAGTGGTGGCAGGATCAGGCTGACTAAAGAACAAAGAGACAGACAACTTGGGGAGAGCACAAATTTGCATTATTTTGGCACTGGGCAAAACGATTTCTGCAGTGACTTCCCCTCAAAGCCACCGAGAATAAAGCTATAAAAGAAGATTATCAGAAAGTAGGCCATGTTGCTCTGCTTATCATATTCATGTTGCCACTTCTTATTTTCCAGAGGTGATTTCAGAGTGGATTCAGAGTGGAGGACTGGTGCAGCATGCTCTGCTGATGCATGCCTTCCTCTTAATCCCAGGGCACAAACCATGTCCAAGGGTTATGGATGGTTCTTGCCAGGGGAATCAGGGATTAGGAGCCAATGCTGGGGGAATAGAGGGGGAAATGTTCAATTTTTATTGTGTGGCCTAGCAGAGGGTCATGTTTAAAAATAAAACTAAAAATTAAAAAAATAAAAAAGACATGCACCAGAATCTAGAGACATCCCATAGGAATTTCTTGTCTCTCTGGCAGAATTTACCAGCTGTAGCAACATGCATATTTCTCTCTCTATTCTTAGTGTAAGAGAACTGCCAATAAAAGCTGCTTTTCAGCTTCACAGATAAAACTATTTTTTTTCTCTTGCTTGCTATTTTTCCTGAAAGAACTTTGTTTGCTTTTTAACTGTAGAGCAACGGGGCCCCAGAAATTTCAAGTCTGTGATGAAGCCTCAGTTGCAGAGCTCATCAGCTGAGTTTGTGAATTAACAATGTCTGTATCCCCGGGCCATCATTCTTCTCAAATAACAGCGAGCTGGATCACTGCCCTTCTGGGTGAACATCAAAAGTTGTGGCCAAGGAGATGTGAAACGTTGCTTCTAGAAGAATAAAGATGAGGACAGCAGAGGCACTCAGAGCTGCAAGTGCAACTGCTCACTTCATTAAAAAGGTGGCAAATCTGTGGGTGGCGAAATCAAACAGAGGTGGGAGTGTTACAGCCATGCTCTTCCATGTTTTCTCAAGCACTGCAGAGCTAAGATATCACCTCTCACTTCAACATTTGACAGATTTTATTTTATATGTCAGGCACCTCACAAACTTGAATTTCATTTTAATGCTCTGGTAAAGTCTCCCTCCTAGTAATAATGTTCTGCTTTCTGCTTTATAAACCACCAGAAAATCCATATGTTTCATGTTAATTCTGTTGAAAATACCTTGAACTGAATATCCTTTTAGAAATTTTGTTACACGTTTCCAGCCTTAGAAATTCTTATTTTGAAGACCTGCATCAAAGAACAGGTTTCAATCTTAGCTTAAAAAAAATATGCTCTGCTGGAAGTGTAGATAGTGGAATCTTTTTTTCCTACAAATCAAGTGCAACCTAGTTTAATTGTTATTGTGGTCCCTCCCTATTGCTTGCTTTCCACTGTTATACAATAACCTCCTTTTGTTAGAAAGCAACAAAAAAATTAGGTTTAACTATGTCCCCTACTGGTGGCCTTGAAACTTTATGGCCTCCCCCTGACACTCCATGCACATGACAATGTTCAAATCAGCCTTATTCTTTCTCAGGACAGGAATCAAACTCCTGAATAAATCAGAATTATTTCTAGTGGAAGACTTTTTCCTAAATTGCATTTATGCAACTTGTAATTACATTTCACATGAAGTACCAGGGAGGATTATGGGGAATAGGAGAGCACCTACTGTAAATATCTATTTCCCATAGAAGGCATCAGGGCAAGTTATTAGCCCTTTGTGGTTGTAAATAATTAATTCAATTCAATATTTGGGGTTACCTGGGGTTTAAATTGGTACTGATCTTAGTCTAATGTTTCCAATTTCAGGAATTGAAACACATTACTATCTGCCTTTGCCAGCATGCAAAATGTTAATCTTGATAGATTGCATTATTCTTTATAGAGAGCACTTTTTGTTCCACTTATATTTCAGCATCTTAACTCCTCGACATAAGGATGCTTTAGCTCTTTATATTGAGAACACTGCACATTTATTTTAATTGGATAACTGAGCTTTTCTGCTTACTGAGCTGTCTGCCTGACATTTGCAAAATGCAGCTTTTTTTTTCCCCCAACATAACCTAGCTGTTCATTTTTATAAGGCCTGTCATCCAAAACACAGAACCTAATCCTTAATTAGTTGTCATATTTGTTTAGATGTTATACATCATCCATTGGACTGAACTGTTTGGTTTACTGTCCTTTCATAATGTCCATTAAATGATTATTTTTGCATTCACTTATGTTTTATTTAACAGTTTTCTTACATCCTGAACTCCAGACTCACAGGCCTGTTGTTAAAGAGTGAAATCATTAAATTGGCCAGGCACAGAGGCTGCCCAGGCAGTGAAGGGTAAATTCCAGCTCACAGAGCAAACTGTGGGGCTCTAAAGCCCCTTCACAACAAGCTTTCGTCCAGTTTGGATTTTCAGCTGTAAATCCCTTTTGGAATAGGAGCTATGAGGAGCCAGTGTGTCCCATGGGATGGAGAAGGGACACCACTGTCCCCTGATCCTCTTTAAGCCGGCAGTGGGGTCATGGAGGCAGGATTTATTCACTGGGATGTGGAGCAGGGACTGCAATCCAGGGCAGAGTCCCAGCCAGCAGACCACTCTAGAAGTGTTTCTCAATGACTAATTATTTAAGTGAAATGGAGGGTCTTTAGCAGAAGAATTGAGAACAACCTAACCCAATATTCTCATGGCAACTACTTGTGGAAAAAAATCCTGTATAAACTGAGCCAAGAGAAGACTTCCAAAAGCAATCTCCCACATGCATTTGTGAATGCCTTGAACATGATGTCAGTGGGCATTGCAATCACCTCCACCTCCCTTCCACACAAAACTCATTCTTTGTGCCCTGCCAGGCACTGCAGAGCACTCAAAGCAAGGTCACCTACCCTGAGTGTCCTGGCTGGACATGAGGTAGGAACCTGAAAAGTGACAGCATCTCCTGTGGAGAGCTAAACAGCAGCTGAGCAGGAGCTTCTGGCCCTGAATGCTGCCTGCCTGGACACCTCAAATGACATTGTTATTTCCAGGTCCCTCCATGGACATAATTCTAAGTATCTGCCCTTCACAAGTGGGCAAACCTGTGTGTTCCGCTGCCCTGCTGCCAGCAGGAGCTGTGTCCCAGCCAGGGAGTCACATCCCTGCCACAACTGCACTGCCATGGCATGGCACTCATCCTCTGTGTGCATACAGGAAATACCCCTACAGAACTAAATACAGCGTGAAATAAAAACCTTTCTTTTCCACGTGAGAAAATAAGGATGAGCTCTTGGATCTAAAAGCACTTCTAATATTTTACCTCCCAGTGCTCATCTCTGTCTTACCTCAGGAAAAGACTCAAGTTGATGGTATGCTAGCATATACTGCCCATCTCTTCCTCTGATCCTAGTCCACATCCATTGTGCTTTTTGTGAAGTGCTGTGAGACAATTATTGGTATGCAGAGCACTGGGGAAGTGCTGCAGAGGCATGAAAGCTGCCTGCATAGTCTGGAAGGACTCAGCACAAAGCTCCTGTTACCGTGAGAGGTGAAGCATATGCCCTTTAGGTATAAATGAAGCATCAAGATAAACTTTTATAATACTGGAAAATGACTCTTTTTGATGACACTTTCATAAATTCTTCAAAGACCTCCCAAAATCATTGTCTCCCTTCTGATCTCACCTCCCACTCGAATCTTCTCTTCCCACTGAAACAAGGTTACTTTTTATTTTACTTTTTTCCTTCTTCTTTCTTCTCTCCCTTGCACCTACCAAAATGATGGTATTTCAGCTCTACTTTTAGGGAGGAAATGATTTGCACAGCCTTTTTTCTTCATGCATCTGTACTGTAAAACTGAAAAAATGTGGCAAGAGGAACATGTCAAACTTGCAAAAAAATCACTTGAGGCAAGAAACAGCAATATGACATGACAGCAATTGAAACTGAAGACAAGGTTCCCAGAAAGTTAAAGAAAATTAAATTCTAGCTAAAAAAAAATCCTAAAATTTTACCCAAATTAGAAGCTAATAACTTGAATGCCCAAAAAGATGACCAAGGACAGAGTAGTACAGAACATCCTACACAGGGGCAGCTCTAAGATCTTCTATGAAGCTTTAATTTAATTTTAGGTAGACAATTAAAGCTGTATAGGAACTTTAAATAATTGGAATAAAAATACCCTGCAAAGATGACTGCCTTTTGTCTTTTGGTTACATGTGGGGCCTTCCTCATTCTCTGGCCAATTGTTCAACAAAGTTTTTACTAAATTATCATGTGTTGGCTAAGAAAGGAAGCAGCACTGCATTAGACATAAGTAATGATACCAGACAAAAGCAGATGAATCCAATCATGTAAAAATTGTGTGGCATTTCAGGTTCTCCATGTGTGTCTATGTGTCCCACTTGTGTTTATCTGCCCAGATGTTTCTTGCCTGCCTTCAGCCCAAATCTTACCCAGCATTTCCACCTCAGTC